>NW_026926754.1:0-28059 GCF_032062105.1 Saccostrea cuccullata | reverse complement strand
GCATATTGCATCTAATTGTCAGATACAGGCGTTAGTAAGTAAATTTACCCATATTTTGATCATATTTTTATAAAATTAGTAACTTGCATGTAAACATAATTAACTAACACGTTGACATAAATATGTTGCATGTCTACATAATCATGTTGCATGTTAACATAATTTATCTTGCATGTAGGGGGCAGAAATATGGCACCACATTTCATTATAACGTCAAACATTTAGATTTTGACTTGTTCACGTGTTCTTGGACCCACACTACATTTCTTTTTAAGGCGCAACGCACTTCCAAAAGCTTGCATCAATCTTTAAGTAATTACAGACCCTGAGACGTGCTACTACCCCCAAAAAGCGTGTAACTTTCGTGCGCTTTCCGTTTCGTGTAAACCGTGCAGCGTTTCGTGCAAACCGTGTAGCGTTTCGTGTAAACCGTGCAGCGTTTCGTGTAAGCTCCAAAGCGTTTCGTGCAAACCGTGTAGCGAGCGTGCGAGAAGCGTGTGAGAAACGTGCGACTTTCGTGTAAGAATCGTGTGAGAAACGTGTGATTTTCGTGCGAGAATCGTGTAAAATTCATTCGGAAGTCATTTCATTTTAAATCTGGCTATCGATGGGTCAGGATGTTAAATTGAATTGATATTTTATTTTGAATTAGGTATTATTGTGATATTTTTGGATTAAAAACAAAAAAAAATGGAACAACAAAACGAAATTACACGGTAATTTATAATATATTTGTTTGATTTCTTTTTCTTCTAAAAATGTGTTCACATTAATCAACTTTGTACAACAATTTGAAGGGCATTGGATTCAATATACTATCAAAGCGATCATGGCTTCTTAAATATTTTTTTTTCTCAAAGAAAGAAAGAAATACCGGTATAATTTTTTTTTAATTTTAAAGCAAAAATATATCGGGACTCCGCTCTTGTCTTTCCACTTAAAGTACGTGAAAGAAAGTTTTGAAACGATGTGTCATTTAATACCTTTTAATACATAAATTTTGTTGCTCATTATTGCCAAATAAATGGATTATAATTTTAATTCACATGTCATGACGACCACATATTTAGAAACGGGGGAAGGGAGGGGGCTGTTAAATTAAATTACTAGTACAGTCTTTCATTTTTTTGTTGTAACTTTCAATCTAATGAGTAATGTTAGTTTGAATAATTTTTTTATTCTATTCTTAGTTAAATCCTTTGTTAAATGCGTGCATAGATACACCCCTTAAAAGTATAATGGAATCTTCTTTCCGTCTTTTATTCAACTGTGATCAACACCGATCACGGACTCCGAGTGCATAAAGCTAAAAACCTGTTCTGCTATATATATACTTGTTGAATTGACGGCTTAATGACACCTGAAAATTACGACTGGGTTATTTATATATATATTTTAAAATAAAATGGTTCTGTAATATAAATATTTATGGGTACAACTTATATATCAGCGGATTTAATCTTTTATTTGTAAATCCGAATTTCTTGCCGTAAACGGTAAAATAAAGAGAACTGATTTTGTAGTCCTTTCATGAATATCATGTAAGAAAAGTTTAGGAGTAAATCTTGAATAATTGTATATTATTTGCTTTATAAATCACGTACTTTTTTATCTAAGATATTTCATTTTTCTAGTACAGAATATACCTGAATGCATGTAAAGATCGATCTTCATTGTATGTACATTGTATGTACAATGTATAGTCAAATGCCGCGACAATTAATTAATGTACACATATTTACATACACTTGTACGTTTAGTCGGGTTTTGAAATGAAGGATTTTACAGTATGATGGGTATACTGGTGTTATTTGATAAGCTTCATGTAAAAAGAGAAATTAGACATTAGACAATATCCCCCCTACCGGTTTTCTTCCTATAGATAATGCTTGCGTGAGATAAAAAAGATTCTTTAAAAAATGTATCAATAATCATTAGTAGAGTATATAGGCAAATCTAATTATTAAATCAAAATCAAGCAAAATAATTCGCCTACGGAAATCAAACACAATATAATAAATATTATTTAAAATCAATTAGTTCATATTTCTGCAGTAATAAATCGAATTGTATTTCATCAAACAGTCATTCATGATATAGCATTACGTTTTTAAACATTTGAAAAAATAAATAAATACGAAACGACAATTATTTATCAATTAATTACAACTGGCAGAATATTAAATATTTCTATCGGTTTATACATGTATGATATTAATGCACTAATATTTAATTTAAGCATCTGCTGAATGTGGCTTTGTGAAAGATTTCCATTTAATTAATGATAAAACCGTAATAATGTCCAAGATATTCCGAGTAGAAAACCCAAACCAAGGCCAAAACGTGCGAGAATCTTGTACAAAGCGTGTGAGAAACGTGTACAAAGCGTTTCGTGCAGCCTTTCGTGTAAACCGTGCAGGCTTTCGTGCAAAGCGTTTCGTGTAAACCGTGTAGCGTTTCGTGCAAACCGTGTAGCGTTTCGTGTAAACCGTGCAGCGTTTCGTGCAAACCGTGTAGCGTTCGTGTACCGTTCGTGCAGCGAGCGTGTGGGGTAGTAGCACGTCTCAGGGTCTGTATAATTTATTTAATTTTAAAAATTCAAAACAATGCACAAAAATTTACGCGCGTCATCTAAATATACATTTTATATACATAAACTACACAGCCCAGTCCGGCGAACTTTTTGGACAACCCTCGTACTAGTAGACTCAGTATCTCAATTTAACCGTTAACAAGAAGATTTTATTATTTTTTCAGATATCATCTCAGGAACAAGGACTGTCAACGAAAGAAAGGCAACACTAGAAGAAAAAAATGCGGCAAGGATGATTCGTCGCTGGAGAAAGAATCATCCTTTGTCTGTTGCCAATTGCCTGAACCCATTGACAGGAGCTCAAGAAAAACGTGTTTTGGTTGATGGTAAAATGGTTTTAAGGTTAAGTGAAATTAGTTCCGCGATAAAACAGGCATTCGAGGAAAGTAAGGGCGCTGGTTCACGAAAAATTCGACATCGCTTAAAATCTGTATTCAGCGGCGTAACACATCGGAAGGTTCAAACCTCTCTTAAATCTCTTCCCGAAAAGCAGTCCGTCAATCCAATTTTCGATAATGTTGCTCCTCTTAAACCGATTCGTGCAACTTCGATACAAGAACGCCACCAAATTGACTTAGTTGATATGTCGCGACACACGGAATTTTATAACGGTGTAGAGTACAAGTATATTTTGTCGGTTCTAGACGTTTTCAGTCGTTACGTATGGCTTCGCCCGCTCAACTCGAAAGAAAGCACGGAAATCGCAGACGCGCTGGAGTCCATTTATGAAAGCGAAGGACCGCCGAAAATCATACAATGTGATAATGGTCGCGAATTCCATGGTTCGGTAACCCGGTTGACCGAGGTATTGGGTTGTCAAATTATCAAAAGCCGACCGTATTACCCGCAAAGTCAAGGTAAAATTGAATCGTCTCATAAATCCTGGAAATCAAAGCTTAAGTACGACCTACTAAAAACAAGCGATTCGAACTGGGTTCGAGATTTATCAAAAAACGCGATGTTGCGCAATGAGGAGTATCACTCCTCTTTAAAGGCTTCTCCATTTTACGTATATCACGGACGGGAATCTAATCGTGTGCGTAAGTCTACTCGTCTTGGACCAACCGTTTCAAATAATGTTTCGAAAGAGTTGAAAAAGCAGTCCGCCATTCGCAAGGCAGCCCTACTGGCATCGAAAAAACGCGAAAAAACCATGATAAAGCACCATTTCAAAAAACATCAAGTTAGTGTCTATAGTGTGGGCGACGAAGTGTTCGTAAAATCCCAAACTCGGAAAAATTACAATAAAGCTAGGCCGCGGTTCGAAAGGGGAAAAATAATCGGCACAAAACACAATGCGTTCTCTTACAAAATCAGGTTTTCCAGTGGGGTGTCGCGTTGGATAAATGTACAAAACATAGCAGCAATTTCACGTTCCGAAGAACTGTTAAAAAGACAAAAACGTCATCGATTAAGGCTTGATCCGTTGTGCGAGTGTAACAATGAGAAATGCTCCCGAAAATCGGATCCAAACTGTGTACACAAATTAAATAAATTTTGTTGCCGCGAAAGCAAAGTTCCCTGTTCACTGCCTTCCCATAATTTCCCGCATATATCGGATTTCTATCTTTCTGATAATTTAGTAAACCAACTTAAAGGACCGAGCCTCTCGAGAACCGATACAGCCCATGACGATTTGGTTCGAAATGCGCTTGAACGAAATTTAATTCCCGTTGGGGATATTCCTAAAGACGGTAGCTGTCTCTTTCATTCAGTTGCACAATCGCTCTCTAATTATTTACAAATCGACCTTAATCAGCAAGATATTAGAGATATCGTGGTAAACTGGCTCTCCGAGAACCCTGAAACACCGGCAGGCGACCGCTTTTCACACTTTGTACCTAATTTAGACTGGGATACCTATTTAGAGGGCATACTGGGTACCGAATGGGGCGACCACATCTGCATCACGGCCATCGCGAACGCATTTAATATAGCAGTAGGTATTGTGTCGAGCTCCCAGTCAGACTTAAGGTACATTTTGCCTTTTGATCGTCAAAATAGGGAAAATCTTTTACATATTTATTTAGGCCATGAGTTCGAGTTTCATTTTATAAGGTTAGAACCGATACCGGGCACGCAGGCGGATATTTGTATTAATGAAGTTAATTTTCATAATGTTAATACAGTGTGTATTCCAAACAGGGATCTCAACTCAAACCAAAACAACACAGATAATAACAATGTTCACAGTAATGATTTTTCTCACTATTCGTTACAGGAAGTTCAACTTGAACCTCAACTAACAGATTATTCTAGTGATTCGATTCTCCACCTACACCTATCCACCAACGACAGTTCGTTATCTCCTCCGGTCAGCCATGTAAACATAGGGCCTTCAGCTTCTTTTCCTGACAACGAATTATTTCAGACTGCAAATGACCACATCGATTCTCCTGTTCCGCCAGCATTGGAAACGCCGACTTTGCAACGCTTTTCCCCAACAGCAATCTCCGACACAAACAATCTGAGCTCCACAGAGAAAGACAGGTTATTTCCCCCAAGTCTTAACTCATCATTTTATTTATCTCCACCTTCTTTATCTCCAATTACAGATAGGATAAACGATTCAAATTTAGACAAACAGCCACCAGTATTATCACCTGTCCGATTAAGGTCTAACGTGCGACCCCCTAAAAAGTTTACACCAAGTGATTATGTCAGGGCTCGTAAGCAAATTTTTCCGGAAACAGAAAATGTAAACCAAAAGCAATTCACTGATTTACCTTACTTCATTCAGCGTCATATTTTATCCTATGTAATATACAAAAATTTTAACATGTTTTTGACTTTAATAAGTGTTTCAACACACTTCAAGCATTTGCTAGGCACCCTTCATAAATTGTGTCCTAAAGTATACTTAAATGAAAATGTCATGTTTTTATTGGAAGGTAGGTCAGTATTCGCAGAGGGCGTAAGGCACAACTGGTCTGTTCGTCAGTTGGGCCGTGTGTCGGGTTCGGGTAGTGGAGTAATGATGGAATTACGGAATACATTGCGACCAATTTCTTCCCGGTGGATTAATGGTTACATCGAGATACTGGCAACAGCAATCGCCGGATGGTATTATATTGTCGATTTTAAATTTAAAAAGTAACGGATAAAACCTGAAAAATATCCTTGTATATACGCGTTCAATATCGTGCTTATTAATTTATTAATTTTCAAACACTGTCAGTATATGGTGGTATGGCCTTTTTTCTCTGATCAGGCTTCCAGTTGGAGCCACCATTCGCGCCAAACACATCATTAGGGAAAATGTGGTACGACCTGTCTCCTTATGAGCTGGTTTCCAGTTGGAGCCACATTCGCGCAAATCTAGGTTAACATGTAACAGAAAAAATATCTATTTATTTATTTATTTATTTAAATAGAGTATAATATATTTATTTATTAAAAAAAAAAAAAAAAAAAGACTCTTAACAGGAGATGCCTCCACGTGGCAAGAGTTGGGCAACAGTTTTACTGGCAGAACTCTCCTAGAATATACTATAAGTCTGCCGACAACCCTTATTTCAATATTTCTCTACTAACAATAGTCACGTGATTTTTATTCAATATTAACTGGTATTAACTTTAAAAAACTTGGTATATGATCGATGCACAACAATTTTAAAAAATGCAGATTGAAAAACAGGGCAGGACACTTTGAAAGCCTCCACAAAATTAAATTGTCAGAAATATTCTAGAAATGTGCGTGTAATATTATTATTTTTTATTCATTCGTTTTGATCTCGGGATCAAACACGGATAAGCAGTGCTGTTTTTGGTCTTGCATAACGAAGTAAAAATTTACATTTGTTTTCAGCGAGACACTTCTCCCCTTTCCAAACAAAATGCTATGAACATTAATTTAAAGTTGTTTAATATTGAAGCTCGTATTATTTTTAGGTACACTGAATGCTTTTAATATGTTTAAATCATGAAAAAAAATCCAGTTTCATTTCAAACTATGGACGTTTTGCAAGTACTGTAATTACTGATAATTATTGATATTGGGACACGCTATTTATCAAGACAGCGAACTATTTGTCTCTCTGAATTCCCTACAATCAAGACATTGATAACTTTGTTTGAAACCATTTATTAAATCCAATCTATTATGTATTGTTTGAAACTCAACGTGATGATAATTCGTCGTGTTTCATCAGACGATATACATTTGTAGTGGCTGTCGTTACGGTTTTTTAAAACATTTTTATTGGGCTGGGGGGGGGGTTAAATTATTATTCCTATTCGTATCCTCTTCGTAGAATACATATATCGCTACAATGCACCTCCAATTTGTCTGCTTGTCTGCACCTTAAACATGGACATGCATGTGAGATGTATTCCCTGATCACTTAAAAAAGGTTTATTCATTGTTATTTGGGTAGGTTTTCTCCACACTTTATTATCTTAAAGACACATTACTGAGGGCTGTGTCTTTCAAATCTACACGCACGGGAATTTTTGAAAGTCCTATTGTATTTAATTTTCGATAACAAACTGAATTAAATAGATTTCCAACTTTCTTTGACAACATTGTGATTAATCTATATATATAAATATAGGACTCAGTTTCTGCGTCATCGATTACGAATTCGTGTATGAAGCGGTAATGAGAGTTAATCGTCTTATTGATGTACGAACAAAATTTAAATTAGGAGTAGCAGTAATGATGATATAGTTTAACAGTTATTTTGAACTCCCAGCGTACTTCATGTTGAGGTTGTTTTAGGCATAATTAATAACCAATTAGCCATTTATGATCGACACGGTAATTGATTTCAAAGCAAAATTAGTATAACTTCAAAAAGTTCATTTTTTAAGATCATATATAATAGCAATTTTTTAAATTTGATAACTGCTTTTTAATCATAGATGACAAAAAAGGTAATCATTATTTAATTACATAATTTGCCTCGAGTTTGTTATAACTGTGAAATTTGTGATTTTATTTTATAGCCACCATGAGAGTCGCCATATTCGGTTCCTCCTACGTGAAGCGAGCTTCAAGCTTTACAGACTTTGTCATGCCATTTGAAGTCGGATGGTTTGGAGTTGGTGGGATGACAGCTTCTCAGCCTTGTCCAAATATCATCTCCAAGATGTTGAGGTACAACCCGGACATCGTTGTAGTGTGCTTAGGGGGAAACGACATTTCCAGTGGAGCCGAGGCGTCAACAGTCATTGACTGTCTGACGAGCCTTTTCGACCAAATTAAAGTCTTGAGTCCCAGCTGCAGACAACCCGAGATTTTCTTCTCAGAGATTGTTTCTAGAGGAAAATTTCGATTTCCTTTGCAGCGTGAGGAGTTTGATGCAAGGCGTAGAACTGTTAACAATAAGATGAAGAAAATCCTTGGCCGAACCTACATCAGAATAGATGTCAAATTTCCCAGACATTACCTTCCCGATGAGATCCACTTCAACGAGGCGGGAACAGTCCTCTTCTTGCTTTCAATAAGCAAGACCATCAAGAGTCGCTCCTAGGAGTTGACAATAAACGGCCCTTTTAAGGGCCATTAAATTATTCGAAAAGATACCAATGAATACAGACGTAGAAACGTCGCACTTAACGTATTTACCCTTTTATTTTACCGAACTTCTCGGTAAATGAAAAGGAAATACGTAAACTTATATAAAAATACACATAAAGTATATAATACACAAGCATAACTTATTTTTTCATAATTCCCGGACATTTCGGCACAAGTGTTAGTTGCTCTAACTTCTGTTTAAATTCGTCATATTTCGTTATATCTACACAAAACCTTTTAGTTATACTCAAGCGGCAAACCACAATGTTCATGTTATGAGGCAACAAACTGAAATTACTTGATCTGTTATTGATAAAATATACATCATAAAAATCTACACATTAAAACAGTGCACGCAATATTGCAGGCGCGTATTTTATTTGAACAACCGATTTTTTTCATACATAGATTCAAAGTAGCCTTTACGAGACAATTACCGGTACTTAGGTTAAAGCACAACAAATATTTTGAATCTCTTTCTCTCTCTCAGACATATCTTAAGGGGGGTTTTGACCCCCCCCCATTCCATCCAGAACCGCTAAGTTGCATTTCTCTTTATTTTGGCACACTATAAAAAAAATGCTTTATCCTTGTCTGCTACAGCATAAATTTCGTATTTGTGAGAAATTAAAATTTTACATATAACGAAAATCCTTATATTCTCTGCGCTTCAAAATTCGTCAATCAGGATTCGGTCAGATACAACATTGACACGATTATTTATTCAATTTTAATTTTTATTATACTCCCGCTTGAATAGTGGGAGGGTATATAGAAATCGGTATTTCCGTCCGTCCGTCTGTCCGTGTGTTACGCTTTGGGGTACCCATCTCTTATCCGCAACTCCTCTCATACCACTGAAGGAAATTTAATGAAACTTTAACAGATTTTAATTACATATTGCCATTGTGTATCCTATTTTACTTTTTGATCTGACGTTTATTTTTGATTTTCCAGAGCAAAACATGGACACTGCCATTATATTCATATGGGAGGCGGGGGGGGGGGTATCATTTAGTGAGCTCATTGCTCACAGTACCTCCAGTTTATATTGCAATTTTGCTAAGCTTTTGAACACTAAATATATAAATATTCCCTGCCAATGTAAAATACTTTAAATTTATTTTTTAAACTCCGCAGAGCACCAAGGCTACTTTAAACTTTAATATCAAATAACCCACCGCCTCCTGCCGTTCACAATATGTTTTCTTTGTTATTACAATTAAAAACTGGCAACAAAACAAAGGGTAAGGCTTAAATTTTTCTGACACCATGCCATTAAATTCTCAAAACCGTAAACAATCAAGAGAAATGAAACATATCTCCATTAATTGACCGAAACAATGTAGTTCAATGAAATCATTTGTAGCAAAGAACAGACCATTGTTATTAATTTTTCTTGGTGGATATTTCTGATGACATACA
Organism: Saccostrea cuccullata; assembly: GCF_032062105.1. Classification (NCBI taxonomy): domain Eukaryota; kingdom Metazoa; phylum Mollusca; class Bivalvia; order Ostreida; family Ostreidae; genus Saccostrea; species Saccostrea cuccullata. Next base: position 18,520 of record NW_026926754.1, on the reverse strand, counting down.
TTATTAGACGTTTGGTTAGAGATACATATATTAAACACCGAAAAGAAAAAATAAAACACTATTTTCAATCTTGGACGGACATTTTGTAGGGGCGGACATAACGTTACAATTTTGGATGATCGGCGGACACTTCGTGGCGGCGGAAATAGTTTGACGATTTTTTAGGGAGAAAAGGCGGACATTTCTTGGCGGCGGACCTAATATTTCTATTTTTTTGGGAGAAAGGCGGACATTTCGTGGCGGCGGACATAGTGTGACGATTTTTCCGAAAAAGAGGCGGACATTTCGTGGCGGCGGACATAGTGTGACAATTTTTCCGAAAAAGAGGCGGACATTTCGTGACGGCGGACATAACGTGACGATTTTTCTGAAAAAATGGCGGACATTTCGTGACGGCGGACATAATGTGACGGCGGACAAAACGTGACTCAACACGGGGACAAAAACTATTACCTTCTTTTCAAAATAGTTTAAAGTGTTTCTCTACTATTTAAATATTTATGTAATATCCATTTCAAAATTCCCAGAAGGAAGAAGTGATAAACTATGACTAATTGCCTTTCTCATAATGCTTAAATTTTCATTCGTTTGGTTGTTCTCATTATAGATGCCGCTCATACCTTATACTTTCTTTATTTAAATCAATGTACAAAAATGTGTTTCCTCATCGATATATGAATTAATTGCTTTTGATGGGAATACAGTTGATTATTTAAATTGCTAAATGGAACTGTACAATCATTGTCGGGCAACAAACATAACGGAAATACTTAAACAAAGTGCTATAATTAGGGGCATATGTCTTAATCCTAATGAGCAGTTAGGAATTCGAAGTAGCCATGTGTGTATATTCCTCGAATGTATATATCAACACTTATCTAATAATCAAATGGGAAAAGAGAAGTAAAAATTAACGCCAAAAATAAATTTTAGCTTACCCTGATCAGCATAATTATTAGAACACACAGAATCATAAAAACAATTTCTTACTCCCCTTTCTCTCTTCCTTATTTTTTAGGAATTATTATGGTCTGTCTTCTATGGCAATAGCATGATTTTGTAATCAATGGATTTTATTAATTGATCAAGTTTGAATATGTTTTCGGTTTCTCATTTTCGTATCCCATCAAGATAAAATTGTGTTTTTTTTAAGTCGTAAAATTATATTTTATTGATATGGTTCATTGTTTGAATATCTAAAACAAATTGATTTAACCTTTTGGTATTTCTATAACGTTTATTTATTTTCCTTGTGTTAAATGCTTTGATATAGCAAGAGAAATAACTCTACATTTCATTTTCAGCCGTTTGACTGAATGATGGATTGTATTTTACGTCATTTAAAAAATCTTATAAATAATTCATCTTTCCTCATTTTCATAATATTATCTTAACAGTTTTCTCTAAGCAAAACATTTTCGTAATGTCATAAGATTTTTTCACTTTCACGAATATTTATATAATCAAAGTACTGAAAGTTCGGGGAAGTGCAACGCATGAAAAACCGTTAAGCGGGAGGGTATATAGTAATAGGTATGTCCGCCTGTCCATATGTACGTCCGTTCTTCTTTCTGTTACGACCTGGGGTTTCCATTTCTTATCCGCCAATCCTGTTATACCATGGAATGAAATTTGATGAAACTTTCAAAGATTCTTTATTACATATGGCCATTGTGCACCTTCTATTACACATTTTTATCCAACACATATTTTGGGTTTTCCATGGCAAAACATGGACACTGTCATTATATACATATGGGAGGCGGAAGTATTATTTAGTGAACTCATTGCTCACAGTACTTCTAGTTACTAGAGCTCACTGCTCATACCACAACTAGATTCTATCATTTTGAAACACACATTTATATGAAATAAACATATAACATTTCTATCTACAGTATAAGCAGACTTTTAGAGAGGATTTAATTTTCGCATTATTAGCGAGGATGCCAAGATCACTAAAATTGAATATCGCTAAAAATAATTTCCTTTTATTTGTTACAACTTCATTAGTGAGGTTTTTTTAAATTGCAAAAATTTCAAGATTGAATATCGTTAAAAAGATGTCCTTTTATCTGTTATAACTTCATTAGTTAAAATTGCCAAAATTTAAAGTCGCTAAAACTAAAATAGCAATTTTTATTGACAAATCACTAAATTTGCGTCTCGCTAAAATGTCCTATATATACTGTATTTTCTGTTGAAATATACAGTGTTTTTTCTTCTAACCCGTTTAGAGCTGTTTACTCATACAATTCTTCTAACCATCAGCTGGATTGTCTTTAGCGAATAATAATGTGTGAGCCAGGGGTTGTATGTTATCCCTTCAGCGAATATGGCGGTGTCCCCGGCGAGGTACAGACGGTTAGGGTTAGAGCAGTGACACTTATTGTGCCACCATCCTGACTTGTACAAAGTCGCACAGTTATCTCCATAAGGATCGTTGTCTTGGTCTTTTGTCGAGAACTTCATGTTGTGTATAGGGTTGGGCGTTGCAGTTAAACAATCAGCTAGGAATTGATAAATGGATAAATAAATACATTTAAAAATTATTTAATTCATTCATTAAGGTATTTATATCATTACAGTATAGGGCTTAAGGAATATTTCCGCAAAAAGACATATATGTATTATAAGATACACAGTATATTTGATATTATAATTATCATAATTGTTTAAATTTAGAAAACTAGCAAAGTTATTTTTTCTCCAAAGATAACTAACCAACTACGCCTGAGAACCCAGATAAGGGCATTTGGTATTTTGAAGCCTCGTGTCCTATAGATATACTGCTGTATTTAACATAACATGTCTGGTTGTTGAAGTCACTCATGTCCATCCGTAACAAATGTTTTGAAGACAATCTCACTAATCATTAGAGGGAAGCCTTAAGTTGACTTTTAGAGAGGATTCAATTTTGGCATTAACAGCGAGGGTGCCAAGATCACTAAAGTTGAATATCGCTAAAAATAATTTATTTGTTATAACTTCATTAGTGAGGGTTTTTTTAAATTGCAAAAATTTCAAGTCGCTATAAATAAAATAGCAATTTTTATAGACAAATCACTAAATCTTCTTCAGGTTAAAATTTCCATTTATACTGAATTTTCTGTTGAAATCTATATTGTTTTTTCCTCTAACTCGTTTTGAGCTGTTTACTCATACAATTCTTCTAACCATCAGCTGAGTTGTCTTTAGCGAATAATAATGTGTAAGCCAGGGGTTGTATGTTATCCCTTCAGCGAATATGGCGGTGTCCCCAGCCAGGTAGAGACCGTTAGGGTTAGAGCAGTGACACTTATTGTGCTACCACCCTGACTTATACAAAGTCGCACAGTTATCTCCATAAGGATCGTTGTCTTGGTCTTTTGTCGAGAACTTATTGTTGTGTATAGGGTTGGGCGTTGCAGTTAAACAATCAGCTAGGAATTGATAAATGGATAAATAAATACATTTAAAAATTAATTCATTAATGAATTTATATCGTTACAGTATAGGGCTTAAGGAATATTTCGGCAAAAAGACATATATGTATTATAAGATACACAGTATATCTTTTAATATTTGATATTATAATTATCATAATTGTTTAAAATTTAGTTTTAAGAAAACTAGCAAAGTTATTTTTTCTCCAAAGATAACTTACCAACGTCGCCTGAGAACCCAGATAAGGACATTTGGTATTTGGAAGATAATTTGAAATTACGAGAAGAAATCATGGAGATTGTGTGGTTTTCCCATTTTATACATATTTTTTTTATTTAGCAGTTGTTATCTTATTAGGAACACAAGATGCCAACTTTCCTCTTTTAGAAGTAAGGTTTCATATGAGTAAACAATATGACTTTAAAATGCTACTTTTAACCAGTCCCTAGAATTTTTTTTTGATCGGCTTTGGTCGATCACAGTTGATCAGTTTAAGAAGTGTTTTTTCATAATACTCGAATGCTGACTGACGTTATTCATGCTAATTGTTAGTCTATTATTCATACATTGAATTCACGGTGGATTTTTGCGTTATTTCCCGATCATGACAAGGAGCACACGGCGGTTGTGACCGGTCAGCAGGGAATGCTCACTCCTCCATGGAACCTGATCCCACCTCTGATTTTTCGGAGTGCTGTGTTTGCTCTGCTCCTATTTTGTATTGTTTTATGGAGTTTGAGATTTCATTCTGTTCGTTATCTACACATACTACCTATGAAAATTGTGACTTTATAGCTAATATATGACAATTAAACTGCAAGGAAAAACTACACAATATAAGTGCCGGGGAAAAAAAACAACGATTGTTTCTACCCTTTCGTTTTTTTCGTGTATGTCAAGGTCACGCCACGTTTATGTTTAGCTCAAACTTGTGAACAACATTCAACTAGAGCATGTAAATGTGAGAAATATGTTCGAACAGGTTTAAAAAACTTTGGCTAACTTACATTCATTCTCGGGTACTTAGGACCATGGTAACTATGGGAACTTATTCAACTTTACTGCGCACGTATACGATAGTGAGGAAGAAGTATTTGGGTATATTTTCGTTATTGCGCATGCTGACATTATTCATACTTTATTTTTCTCCATAAAAATAGAATTTTAAAATTCCGAAAGCTGTAATTTTCTGACACTTAATACGTTAGGAGCCGAACAAAATTAACACGGATCTTGCAAAAAATCTACTTTGGTCAATTTTCCTCTTTGTTCGTCACGGTGTCTCTTTAAAGGCAACATAATACTCTATATAAAGGCATTGCGCATGCCCGATTAATTTTCTTTATTTTGGTATGCTTTTACACATCATACTTACTTCGGAGGAATCGTTGGATTAAAAACAAACATACTCATACAAAATCATTAATTTCAGTAACTTTGAATGACAAGAAATGTCTAAAACTTATTTCGAGTTATTTTTCATAATGATGACCTTAAAATACCCTGCTGATCATTCATTTTGTTATTATAAATGTTTTTCGTTGACATGTTGACTCTTCAAGTTTCTCTGTGGAAAGCTGGAAATGAAGACTTTATTGGGCACCTACAGCTTGTGAATAGTAAAAGATATCTTAATGTTGCATAATAATTACATGAAGATTTTAGAAGAATTTGGAATTCTGGGTAACCGACCCTAAGATAAGAGAGACCAATCGCAACCTCTCGTGCCTTTCGACTAGCAGAAAAACGACCTCGAGGTTTTTTCCGACCTCTTACGGAAAGACCCGAGATGATGCGATTGAAGAGAGGCACGAGCAAGAACAAGAAATAGTATGTTTCAAAAACTGCCGGAATATTGTGGGTTGGAAGAAAGAAATCCGGGATACTTGTAAATCAATTAAAGAAAATAAACTTAAATAGTTAATAATTTATATTACCCACATTTAATAATTGAGACCTTTGAGTAGTAAGTTTCATCAAACCTAACGAAAGCTTATATTTTATTTTGACTATACCTTTCAAATTGTTTGATTACATTTGACAAAAAAATAAATAGGTGTTTAAATCCCTTACCAATTGAATAAGTTTTAACTTTTAACGGATCATTTAAAATTATACTTAATGTATCAAGTACCATTTGTAGAAGTTTTTAATGTTTGTTTTTTTTCCTTAGAATAAATATGTATAAAATAGATAACACTTCTGTATTTTCTCTACAAAGCAAATTTTGAAAATTATGATTGATTGTACGGACAAGTGCTCTAAGGTTGATATTTAAATTGTTTGAGCTTCTTGTTTTGTATGCGTTTGTTATGTTTGCCAGAATAGATAAGTATCACTATGGTCTGTTTTAAGACCATTGATCCCCTTAAAAGTTTACACAGAACTGAAACTGTTTGCTTATCAATAAAAAGTATTAGCAACTGTAAAATTTGTATAAAAATAAATTGTTCTCTCAATACAAAAAATACTAGCAATTGTAAAATTTGTATTTGCATAACCTTCTAAACTCATATCCTTAAAACGATCTACTCGGTTAAATTGAATTATGCCTGGCTTTATACAGTATATGTTTTGAATATATAAAAAGAAGCAAAATTCAATTAAATGACATTTTAACTCTTTACAACTTACAGAATTGCTATGCAACATACATTAAATCCTCGCGTCATAAAAATATTACTTTACCATTTCCCCGCAAGCACTTTATAGCAGAGTACAAATTTCTCTAAAGTTTAGCGTAAATAATATTCTGAAATAATATTCAAATTAGAAAATGACTTTTCTTATTTCATGAGACATAAGAAAGTATAAAATAGTTGGCATTTGGCAATAAATTAAAGATTAAATGAACTTTTTAAAGTGCGTGAAAATGCGTGATTGCTATGAAACACACTGGTCACAACATGGAATATTTATTAAACTGACTTCCGGTCATCCAGATACAAAACAAGTCGTACATAAAACATTCGTAATATATGACATCCCCCCTTTTATAGATAAAGGACAATTAGACAAATCAAAACTGATGTACATAGTGACTGACTGACTAGAAGTTAATGATAATGACTAGAGCTTTAAATTCACAGTTTGTAAATGAATGTCAATAGCTGTAAATAAAGAGATGTCAATACATCAAAATTGAAATAGTTTCACAACCGTTTTAAAAAACAACATTATCAACACATTTTGCACATGTAATACAAATACTGAATTCTACAATAACGAATCTAATATTATGCTGCATGCATCACAACTAAAATTCTGAACAATTGGTATTGATCATTTCACAAATTCACTAAAATTGCTTATTTCACAAAATCCTTGAATTTGGATGGACACACCACATTCCTCCCAGATCTAGTGCAGGTGGTACTCGGGACGGATATTGTCGGATTGGACGGTTCAACTTCCTGAGACGGTTTCTCGATAGCGGTTTGTCCAGCATTCGATTGGAACGGTTCATTGGATTTCTCTGACGGAGGAGGAAGAATCGGTTCATCAACTTCAGGTTTATATGGGAACGTCGCGGAGGTTGGTCTGATATGACGTCTGTTTCGTCGGTACCGTTTTCCGGACTGTGCTTGGAGAACATATGATCTTGGAGAGCTGTGCTGTTGTACGACTACAGCAGGAGTCCATTTGTTGTCGTGTCGCATAACTGTGGTTTTTCCAGGATAGAGATCACGTAATTCCTTTCCAGCATGAGCATCGTAGTATAGTTTTTGCTGGTATTTTCGAGTTTTCAGTCGCTCTTGAACGTCTTGCATGCCAACAGAGTTTGGTTCCAACAGAGGTGATGCTACAGGTAAGTCGGTTCTTAGACGTCTGTGGAAGAATAGCTGTGCCGGAGACTTTCCTAGCATGTCGATGGCAGTATTTCTGTATGCAAGTATGGCTTTGTATGGATCAGTTGATTTCCGCAACAGTTGTTTTACTGTTTGGACAGTACGTTCTATTTGTCCATTCGCCTGCGGGAAGTGCGGGCTTGTTGTCTTGTGCACAAAACCATAGTCTTTAGCAAATTCTCGGAAATTTGCAGAAGCGAACTGCGGTCCGTTGTCAGATATCAACTTGTCCGTTATCCCGTTGCGAGAAAAAATACCTTTCAGGTGTAGGATGGTGTTGTCGCTGGTTTGGTTTTCCAATTTTGCAAATTCAGGCCATTTTGAAAAATGATCAACACAGACCAAGTATGAATGTCCTTTGAAATCAAATAAATCAGCTGATATGATGGACCATGGACGAGATGGTGTTTCTGTCTCTAGCATTGGTTCTTTGGGGTTTGATTTGCTGTTCAATGCACAAATTGAGCATCTTTCAACTACCTCTTGAATCGATGATGTCATTCCTGGCCAGTATAATGTTTCTCTAGCTCTACTTTTGCAATTCACTGTTCCTAAATGAGAGCTATGTATACGATCTAACATTTCTTTCTGTAGTGTTGATGGTACAATGATTTTTTGTCCCTTAAACATCAATCCATCGATGCATGTAATCTCGTCTCTGAATGGCCAGTAAGGGTAGGTTGAGTTCGGTATGCTATCTTTGGTGTTGGGCCATCCCGATTTTACAACGGCCTGTAAAGTTTGCAGTTCTGGGTCGTCATGAGTAGCTTGTTGAAAGCGTTCATACTGTTCTGGGGACATTGGTAAGTAACTGATTGAGTTAATTTCTATTTCGGGCATAAGGTGTTCCTTTGTTTCATTCATGAAGGCTCGGCTGAGGGTGTCCGCAATGAACATAGTCTTGCCAGGTTTGTAAGTAACTTCTATGTCATAACGCTGTAGTGTGAGCAGAAGTGACTGTAGTCGAGCAGGTGCTTGGTAAAGCGGTTTACGAAATATTGATTGGAGTGGCTTATGATCACTTTCCACCAATACGTGACGACCAAATACATATTGATGAAATTTTGTACATCCGTACGCAATGGCCAACGCCTCTTTTTCAATCTGGGCGTAATTTTGTTGGCTTTTTGTTAAAGCACGTGATGCATAGGCAATAGGCTGCCCTTCTTGTATGAGTGCTGCACCGAGTCCCTTAGAGTCAACTGTTAGTACAAGTGGTTTCTTTGGGTCGTAATAGCGCAAGACAGGTGTATTGCTCACAAGGTGCTTCAAGGTCTGGAAGCTGTCTTCCTGTGGTTTCTCCCAGTGGAAGAGAATGTCCTTCTCCAGGAGCGATCGGAGCGGTGCACTCGCTTCAGACAGGTTTGGTAGAAACTTTCCAAGGTATTGTATAAATCCTAGGAATGTCTGTAGTTCGGATACATTCTGAGGCGCAGGCATGTCTTTCACAGCGCGAATCCTCTCAGGGTCTGGCTGGATCCCTGCAGAGGTAAACACGTGACCTACATACGCAATGTGGTCTTTTCTGAACTGGCACTTCTCTGGACTCAGTTTTAAGTTGTAGTCCCGAATTCGGTTCATAACGGCTTTCAATCTTTGGTCATGTTGCTGCCTGTCTTTACCCCAGATCAAAATGTCATTTATAATCGCTTCACATCCCTCTGAGATTGTGCGCTGGTAGATTTCTGACGCTGAGCTGATACCAAATGGTAGTCTCGTGAATCTGTAGCGTCCATATGGGCTATTGAAGGTGCAGAGCTTTGAACTCTCTTCTGTGAGTCCAATTTGCCAAAAGCCGGATGTGGCGTCAAGTTTTGAAAACATCTTTGCTTCAGTAATCTGCTGTGTGACATCTTCTATTGTCTTAAGAGGATAATGTTCTCTGCGGATCGCTTTGTTGAGATCTTTGGGGTCTATACAAATGCGTAGTTTTCCATTCGGTTTCTGGACGGTAACCATAGAGTTGACCCATGCTGTAGGTTCTTTCTGCGGAACAATAACACCCGATTGTTCCATGCGATCAAGTTCATCTTTGATCTTGTCACGGAGCGCAATTGGTACACGCCGAGGTGGGTGAATTACTTCAAATGCAATGTCACTTGCGCGATCTTGGTATTTACACTGCAGTACAATATTACCAACAGGTTTGACTCTGTGTCCGCTGTATGACTTCAGATTTGTTTTCGACGCAGACAGTTGGTCACAATTCAGTCCTAGCTCCTCAAGTGTTGTCAACGGTAACACATTGCATTTTGCGCCTGTGTCCAATTGGAATCGAATGGTTTTGTCATTGATCTCAATGGCTTCACTCCATTCTGTATCCACCATGTTAACGTCGGTTGTTATATAACCAAGATATAACTCTTCACACAAGTCGTTTTCACTATCGGAAGAACAAGTGTCAACGGCATTCACACGTTTGGCTTTCGAATGGCATTTTCTCGCAAAGTGATCCAAATGACCACATTTATGGCATTTGTTTCCCTTGGCAGGACACACTGAGGTATTGTGTTTATATCCGCATCGCGAACATTCATTTGTCTGTGGAGGTTTGTTATGATGCCATTTTTTCTTTGAATATTGATTTCTGTTTGTGTGAGCTTTCTTGCGTGGATTAGCAAATTGTTGTGCAGATTTTGGTTGCTCGGAATGCGACTTCTTGTGAATGACATGTACAGATGCATCTTCCCCCGATATCTGTCTCGCTTGAGTCGTTGATTGTTCGTGCAGACGTGCTATGTCGAGTGCTTTTTGCAAGGTTAGATCCGATCCTACGTTTATAAGTTTTTCTCGTATCTTGTGTGTTCTCACGCCTATTACTATTCTGTCTCTAACCATTTCTTCACTTTTCTCATACGTGCAATCTTTGACTAGCAATTTTAATTCGGTAACAAATTGATCGAATGTCTCTGTTTCTCCTTGAACTCGAGTTTGAAATCGGTACCTGTTATATATGATGTTCGTCCTCGGCTTGACATATTCCTCAAATTTCCCGTAATGTATGCTCAGTTTCTTACGATCATCTTCGTCCAGATTCCAGGTTGCAAAGATATTTCTGCCTCTGTTTCCAACCCATATCATTAAATACGCACATTTCTCACTTTCTGTTTTCGACTTGAGCGGTCCGGTGAAGACAAATTCTGCATGTTGTTTAAATGCTTTCCATGACCCTTCGAGGTCATTACTTTCCCAGTTCATGTTTGGGTGAGATCCCATGAGGCTTTCCATCGTCCTTTTTAGAGATGATGGGCTGTGGATGGTGGTGAATTTGTTAGATCACTTCTGACACCATATAAAACACACTGGTCACAACATGGAATATTTCTTAAACTGACTTCCGGTCATCCAGATACAAAACAAGTCGTACATAAAACATTCGTAATATATGACAATTGCGGGGAAACGGTAAATGCGTGATTTTGCGTTAGAAATAGGAAATGGTATATGCGTTAAAATGCGTGACTGCGGGGAAGGGTGTTAAGCATAGGAAAAATTATTTTCAAATACCTTCATGAAAAGCATATTTGATTAGTCTATTTTTTCTTTAATAGCGCGAATCTAATTGATATTTTTTTTGTTTTTGATGTTAAAATATTATGGTTTGAAAAATATTTATTGAGAAAAAACTAGGTTATTTTTTTGATTAACTTTTCCTTCCAATATGAAGAACTGATACACGCTCTTACGTTGACTAAATCTTTTTAGCAAGCTTCATTTTTTAAAATAAATTACCAAACCAGAATTCAGCTGTCAGATTCCCAAATCCATCCTTATACTCCGTCCAGGTTCTATAGAAATCCTCAGACCCATCGAGTCGACGTTGGAAAACCTAAATTAATAAATTTCAACATTTACTTTGATCACTTTGAATGTGTACATTTATTTTGTTAATGTATAGAGCATATTCAAGTTTTATGATAAATGTGATGACTTTTCTATCGTCAACATCCCTTACTTATCCAGCAATCTGCCTTCATCACCTGCAAATGGGGTTTATATCTCAGTAGCTTCAATTTGCAAAAGCATGTTCTACGTATATACAATTTCTCAAGGTAAATTATTGACAAATAAGTTGAATATCAGCAGTCTCGTTCAAAGACATGATTTTGTAAGTTAAATGGTTGATACAAGGTCCTTGTCAGCAAACACTACTCATCATTGAGTCAAACGCTGGCTGATGTTTTCCATACTAATCGTAAGGTCAATATTTACGGAATGAATTATTGTCGGACTTTTCCGTTATTTTTATTGTCTTTTTTCTGTCTGTTTGTCTGCAAACTTTAACCTACAATATAACCTTAGAATCATGAATGGTTAAGACTTCATATTTGGTATGCATACTCCACTAAGTAAGCTCTTTCAAATGACACCAAGGTCAATTACCTTGTGACCTTGACTGTGACCAATATGCTAAAAATATGTTTTTTAACTTTGTTGCTGCCGGTCGCATAGTGTTTCACAAACACATCGTGTGTAACCATGAGACGCGGTACATGAGGGTCTGCTGTGATGCTTTCTCCTCCATGGCACCTGATTCCACTTCTAATGTTTTAGAGGTCCTTGGTTGCTCTGCTTTTGTTTTTGCATTTGGAATGGACTTCGAACTTGAATACTCATATATTTTAGGTAGAGTTTGTTGCAAGAGTGCAATAGTTTTTTTTTTACATATTTTTATAAGTGAAAACAACACAAAAGAAATGACCCGATCTTTATGATCATTATTTTCAGCTCACCTGAAAAACGCTGAAATATTTAAAACAATAAAATTTCGTCATTTCAATGGCAACAAGATATAAACCAAAAACATCTAAGTTTATATATTACAAAAAAAAATTACTGAATAAACTGTAACTGTGACTGAAACATTGGATCTACATTTATTAATGATAATAATTAAATGTAAATAAAATATAATTACAGTGCAGCCTCCACTGTCAGCCTCCATTTCACAAAAGACGGTCACGTAACCAAAGACCGGGATACTGACTCTATAAAACCACTTTGGGATGATAGGTTATGCACCTCTGTGCAATCTTTTGGTCCCTGTTTATCTTGAAATGAGAGAACAAGATTTCTATTCATTTCACATTAATTGAAATTTCATTTGAGAAAAAGTTTCAAAAAATAAACCATTGACAAAATAAGTGGTTATATTTGGATTAAATATCAACTTCTTACAATGTTTAAAAGACAATGATTCACTCCAATTTTATCGGGTTGATAGAATAATAACGAATATAATTGTTTATTAGCGTTATCGCAGACAATTGTAGGTCACCTAGGTTGATAGGCCTTTAAAATTTTAGATCCACCACCCACTCTGTACCTAAAGTATACATTAAAATTATAGATCCGCATCTTTAAAACAGGAAATAGTATGTTATATCTTTTCAACATCCCTCATACCATAAATCTGTCATATATTTTAAAAATGCAATATTCCTGTCCATTTCATCTTATAAATCTCATTTTATTAAAGTTTTAAATGAATTTACTCATAATAAAATAAACATTTTATCTTTGTCATGTGAAATAAGCAAGCATTATTGTAAATAACAAAGCAAAAAAAAAAAAAAAAAAAAAGAAAGTAAGTAGAAATATAAACATAAATATTTTTCTATTAATAGTGCTTCTAAGCTTTTTCAAACTTGATTAATTTAATTATATCAGGGTTTTATTACCTACAGTTTTGGTCATTAATTCAATAATTCTAAATTGTAATGTTGACTTTTAGCAATGTTATGTATTGGATTAAGTTAATCCTTTTTATGTTCGAATTGATTGATTGATTGCTTATTGTTTATCGTCTCCCTCGAGTCTTTAATATAAATGCACCCATCTGTATGTGGGCATTCATAAAAGGATATACCTCTATACTTACCTTTGACACAATATGTCTTCTCACTTGAAAGAAATACACATTTCTGACTCGGTAAGCATGACATGCATTCAACATTGTCATTTACTATATAAAAACAAGATGTATTTGTGAAACCTTATGCGCCCAGCGGCAACAAAGTTCGGAAAAAGCTATTTTAGCAAAAAGGTCACCGTCAAGGTCACAAGGTCATTGACCTTGGTGTTATTTGAAAGACTCTGATTAGTGGAGTATGCATACCAAATATGAAGTCTGTATTTTTCATGGTTCAAAAGTTATGGCGAAGGTTAAAGTTTGCAGAAAAAAGCTTTTTTTAGCATATAGGCCAGAGTTAAGGTCACAAAGTCATTGACCTTAGTGTCATTTGAAAGATCTTAAATAGTGGAGTATGCATACCAAATGCAGTCTCTATTTTTCATGGTTCAAAAGTTAAGGTGAAGGTTAAAGTTCGAGACAAACAAACAAACAAACAAACAGACAGACAGACAGACAGAACAAAAACAATATACGCCCCGGATCTATCGATTTGGGCGCATAAAAATCATTTTTAAGACAAACGTTTACAAAATATAAATTGATAAATATACAAATTTTTAAACCATTCCATAGTGTGCATGTTTAAAATTGCCTGTTAAAAAGTAAATAGAACACTTTTATCAAGTGTTTATCTACACTGTATAACTATAAATGTAAAACAATTGTAGGGGTTTTCTTTTAGATTTTCTTTCTAGGTTTAACAAAAAAGGAATTCATTTCATCCACGAAAAATAAAAATTTACTATAATACTACGCAAAAATTCTTCATCAGCAATATGAAAGTTTGAAAAATGGGTTATCGTAACAATTATCTTTCTGCCAGCAAGCAAGCATGTAAAACAATATTTTCTCGTTAAATATTACACTCTTTAAAATCAACAAGTACTTTGCAGACCTCTCATTTTCACTCATAACATCACTGATATGCTAAAAACAGAAAAACAGGAGAAAAAAAAATTATCGAGAAAATTCAAAGCTTAGCAATTAAATGTAGAAGGGTATAAGTATAAAGGTGATTTGTCTAAAATGACTCATCGAATACATTCAAACTTTCAAAGTTAACTGTCAACGACGAACACTTAACTTGTGATTTTATTAAATCTAATTGAATATAAATATAAATAAAACTAATCTTAAAGAACCCAACATGTGCAATTTATTTTAAGAATCATAGGGAATGAATCCTTATCTTTATGTTTTATTATTTTCTTTTACTTACATTACCGAGTCTGATGTACTTTGAATTAGGTTCCGTTCCCTCAGTGGATGAGACCATTTCACACAGTAGTTCTTCCCTCTTGTAACTGATCCCTTTACACAAAGACAATCGGGCTCGACATTATGTAGCGCATTGCTTCTGACCAATTGTCTTCATCACTAGAATTACCGGACCAACTTATCTTTCCTCATGTATCAAATCAAGACCACTGCTCCTGTGGAATAACACAAAACTTAACAGCAGCAGAATATTCTCATGCATAGTGATTGATTGATTGTATATTGTTTAACGTCCCTCTTGTTTTTCATCATAATCAAATGCCGGTGAAGGGCTTCAAATTTAGTCTTGAGCAGTCCTGCCAGCGCCTGGACACGGGACCTACGTTTTTAAGGTCATATCCAAAGACTGACTTTCAATTCTAGCCGAGCGCTTGGCGAAGGAACAGTCACTACCTTTGTTTACGTCTTAGGTATGACGCAGCGCCGCGAACGAGAATCGAACCCGGGCCTCCCGATCACGAAGCGAACGCTCTACCACTAGGCTACCGTGACCGGTCATGCATAGTGAAGAAGCTTGCTAATTATGGCCTCAAATTAATATACATGTAGTAAAGTGTCAAAAGTATAAAAATCCGTTTCTTATGTTTTGCTTTAATACGCAGTATCAATAATTATCTTTCGTTAACCACTAATATAATGACACTTAATTTGTAAAAATATTCTGAGGAAATCGATCTTGTGCCATAAGTATGTGGACAAGGGCGTTTTTGTCAAAAGCAATGGTTTAAGATATATTTATTTTATACCAAAATGTTAGTCATGAAAATATCGCTTTTATTTTATTGTTTGAACTTAATATTTTGGTAAAAATCTCAGTTATTAAGATATTGGGCATGGGTAAGGGTTAAAATAATATAAACTTTCAGATAAAATTATAATTAATCTTTGTGATTAAGGATATCCGATCCTCAGCCAGGAAGGATAACTCTAAAAGATAATATATAATTTAAAATGCATCAGAATGGCGCTTGAAAATGAATTTTTTTCATGCAACAATTTTCATTTTATTTATCTTTAGAAGATTTAGTGTTTTGGAAGTCTTAAAAAAGGTCTAAAAAAAATGTCATTTGTGCCCTATAAAAGTGAAAAAAATTAATAAACTTTAAGATTTTCTTGAATCCAGCCTAAGAAATCAATGCTTATTAGCATGATATGAAATAAGAAGTGATTTGTGGTGTCTTGCAATGATAGCAAAAGCCTTGTACACTATGTATTATAGAATGCACGACGGGAATAGAAAAACAGAAAATACCAAATATGTATAAAAATCATGACAATTTCTCTGAATGTCTGGATACCATTCGTTTTTAGCTCACCTCAACGAAGTTGGGGGAGCTTATGTAATACCCTTGGTGTCCCCGTCGGCGTCGGTGTCGGTGTCGGCGTCCCAGGTTAAGTTTTTTGGAGCAGTTTTCTTTTAGAGCACTTCTATGTCCTATATTGATTAGACATGCATGGAAGATGCTTCTAGTGTGTTTCATTGTACCAGTCAAAGTTTCAGATGCTGCAATTTCAGCAAAGGAATGACCAGGTTAAGGTTTTTGGAGCAGGTTAACATTTTTGGTGCAGTTTTTGGTGTTGGTGTCATTTCCAAGGAACTATAAACCCTATGTTGACCAAACTTGCATGGATGATACATCTAAGGATGTACACTACCGGGTTTGATTCGGATGCTGAATCTGACCTACATTTTCCGGTTGAGTGAACAGGTGAATGTTTTTGGTGCAGGTCTCATTTACAAGTAACTATAAGTCCTATGTTGACCAAACTTGCATGGATTATACATCTAAGGATGCACACTACCAGGCTTGCTTCGAATGCTGAATCTGACCTACATTTTCCGGTTGAGTGAACAGGTTAATGCGCACTATAATGACCTAACTTGCAGGTTTGATACATCTAAATGGACTTGCTTCGAATGCTGAATCTGACCTAAATTTTCCGGTTGAGTGAACAGGTTAAAGTTTTAGGTGCAGTTTTCATTTTCAAGATACTTTGAGCCCTATTATGACCGAACTTGCATGGATGGTACATCTAAGGATGCATACTACCAGACTCACTTCGGATGCTGGATCTGACCTACATTTTCCGGTTGAGTGAACAGGTTAAAGTTTTAGGTGCAGTTTTTATTTCCAAGATACTTGAAGCCCTATTATGACCAAACTTGCATGGATGGTACATCTAAAGATGCTACTACCAGACTTACTTCGAATGCTGAATCTGACCTACATTTTCCGGTTGAGTGAACAGGTTAAAGTTTTTGGTGCAGGTCTCATTTCCAAGATACTATGCGCACTATAATGACCTAACTTGCAGGTTTGATACATCTAAATGGACTTGCTTCGAATGCTGAATCTGACCTACATTTTCCGGTTGAGTGAACAGGTTAAAGTTTTAGGTGCAGTTTTCATTTTCAAGATACTTTGAGCCCTATTATGACCGAACTTGCATGGATGGTACATCTAAGGATGCATACTACCAGACTCACTTCGGATGCTGGATCTGACCTACATTTTCCGGTTGAGTGAACAGGTTAAAGTTTTAGGTGCAGTTTTTATTTCCAAGATACTTGAAGCCCTATTATGACCAAACTTGCATGGATGGTACATCTAAAGATGCTACAACCAGACTTACTTCGAATGCTGAATCTGACCTACATTTTCCGGTTGAGTGAACAGGTTAAAGTTTTTGGTGCAGGTCTCATTTCCAAGATACTATGCGCACGAAAATGACCTAACTTGCAGGTTTGATACATCTAAATGGACTTGATTCGAATGCTGAATCTGACCTACATTTTCCGGTTGAGTGAACAGGTTAAAGTTTTAGGTGCAGTTTTCATTTTCAAGATACTTTGAGCCCTATTATGACCAAACATGCATGGATGGTACATCTAAGGATGCATACTACCAGACTCACTTCGGATGCTGGATCTGACCTACATTTTCCGGTTGAATGAACACGTTAAAGTTTTAGGTGCAGTTTTTATTTCCAAGATACTTGAAGCCCTATTATGACCAAACTTGCATGGATGGTACATCTAAAGATGCTACTACCAGACTTACTTCGGATGCTGAATCTGACCTACATTTTCCGGTTGAGTGAACAGGTTAAAGTTTTTGGTGCAGGTTTCATTTCCAAGTAACTATGAGCCCTATAATGAGCAAACTTGCATGGACGATACATCTTAGGATGCACACTAATGGACTTGCTTCGGATGCTGAATTAGACATACATTTTTCAGATAATGGACCAGGTAAAAGTTATGGGTGCAGGTCTACTACCAAAAAACTATAAGGCTTATATAACATTCTATAAACCAAACTTGCTCAAGTGATGCATCAAGGGATGAAAACTCTCAAATTTGCTTCAGATGCTGAATTTTAATTACATTTTCATGAAAAAGAACTAGTTTGAAGTTTTTATATAGCTCTATTCCAAAGTATCAGATCAAAATTGCATAAAAATTTTCATTTTCGGAAGTACACTTTTTTTTGGTGAATTGTGTAACTTTGCCTTACTTAAAGACAACATTCGTTGAGGTGAGCTCTGTAATCTCTGATTACCTATGTTTTACCCTAAAGTTTATTTGTTGATCAATTTGCAGTTAGAAAATGCATTGCTGAAATTTGGTTTTTCTGCAAAAATATTGAAGATTTGACATTTTTCCCTATATAATATGATTAACTTTAATTTTTAATTTTAAAGAAATACTGTGGATATATTTACATAACTTTGTGGATTCAGAAATACTTTTACAAGTATTTTTGATAACTTAACTGCTATTTTTATAAACCGATGATCTGACTACCTTAAAATGATTATTTTCTTAATAAAATGAGTCTAGGCTTAAAACTTTAATGCTTCACGAATATAACGGTTACCATCATTTTACTGACACCTTAGTATCGCTAACTAAATAGAAAGTGAGAACATCAAGCGAAAACCATAGGTGATATGTTTTAAAAAAACAAATAGATAAAGCTACGTCGTCCATCCGAACGGAACAGATCCAACATGCAATCATCGTTTAACAAGGTTAGGGTTAACCCTAACC
>NW_026926753.1:0-28129 GCF_032062105.1 Saccostrea cuccullata | reverse complement strand
AATAAATTATGTACCCTATAGGCAACGTTTTTGTTCAACAACCATAACTTGTATTTTTGTAAAAATTAATTATCAAAAAATCATCATACTCATAAATACGCATGATTGATCTGCAAGATAAAACTCTGTAGAAGTTGGACGGAAAATGGTACAGTGTCACCTTTTTGGCAGCCACAAGTAATCAGACAATTAGATTTAAAACAGTACTGATTTACGCTTTATGGCTAATAAGATTATTTTACATTATACATTATGTTTGTTAATATTTAAAATAATTATTGATGTTTGAATCATATTAAACCACAATAAACCCAGAAATAATATCAATCTATGTATTCATTTTCTAATTTGCGTCCTTAAAATAATAATTTTAAAAAATGCTGTGCAGCAATTTATTTTCAAATAAACTGCACTGTATAGATCCTGTGTAGTTATACATATTACAATAATACTCACATGTTGTTATGTCTATTAACAGAAGACGTCGCACTAACTCAGCGTTCTGCTTAATAACAGCATCTTTCTGATCTTTGGTACAACGGACACCTGCCTCATTGTAAACGTTTTTAATTACGCACGCAATGGCGTCAATTACAAAGCTGAAAATAAAGAAAACAACATTTTACTTACCATAAGAATGGTTCAGCAGTAAGTGTAACATACAGGTACTCCACAAAATGTAAACCATTTTTATTATTTTCAACGGTAATCTAACAATCAAGCTCTATGATAAACGTGACGACTTTAACTTTTCTATCGTCAACTTCCCTTACTTATGCAGCAATATATCTTCATCACCTGCATACGGAGTAAATATATCTCAGTTGATTCGTTACGCAAAAGCATGCTCTACGTTTGTACAAAAATTTCTAAAACAAGGAAAATTATTGACAAACAAGTTGATGAAACAATGTCATCAGCAGTCACGTTTAAAGTTATTATTTCGTAAGTTCTATATGGTCGATACAATGACCTTGTCAGCAAATACAATTAATCACTTAAGTCAAACACCGACTGACGTTTTTCATACTAATTGTTAGTCCATTATTTTACACCGAATTGAAGACGGATTTTCTCGTTATTTCCCGATCATGACAAGGAGCACACGGCGGGTTGACCAGTTGGCAGGGAAAGTTCACTCCTCCATGGCACCTGATGCCACCTCTGATATTTTGGAGGTCCGTGTTTTCTCTGCTCCTATTTTATACCGTTTTAGGACTTTTGAACTTGAATACTTCGGTATCTCCATATATTTCATTATAGAAGACTTTTCAACCTGTTTATTTTCATGCTGTAAAATTTAGCATTAGCTCGAAACTTGTACGTGTTATAATTCTTGATTTGTACATACCTGCATTTTACTGTGCTGTCTGACTGAGACACTTCAACGTATCTTGAGTAGTCTACACATTTTGTAAGTAGCAACTGTTCTAAGTATGACGAATTTTCACATGGCGATCCTACAATACCAATATTGTACTGACGTTACAATGTAGTGATTGAATTTACATGGAGGTTTTATGATATTGTATGTTTATGGATTACACACAAAAAATTGATGGTATTATTTATTGAGTCTTGTTACAAACAATCTTTTTCTCCTTTTTAGATAAAGGTTTTATTCAAAGTCTATAAAAAGGTAAATGTTTTAGAAAAACGTAATCACTGTTTGTTATGATGGCTGATGTCGTCATATCCGGTTCTGGGTAGGCAGTGGAGGTGGACGTTTCAAAAGATGGAAAAGGACTGGAGGATAGACCTGAGGAAAATAAAGAACAGTTAACGGTAAACAAAATTATCGTACATTTAGTGAATATTAATATCTGAGTGGAAATATTTTCACGATGAAAGGAACAATTATGCTACTGAAATCATATGTTCATATATTTAAATTTGATTCTTTGGTTTGAGACACATGAACAGATACACAAATCTCTAGGTAATAGTTCGTATTGTATATATAATTCAGCCCTTTCATTAATAGATAATGACATGTCAAAATCATGCTGACAGTTGATACTGACTATGAATCCATTTCGTTTCAGTTGAAAAAACCTACATACAGATTAACATGGTATTTGAGGCTTTTGAAACTTGTACATTAGATATTGAAAATATCTAAATTGTTCCCGAGTCTGTGAACTTTAAATTCAAAGGGTATAGTCAATATCATCCTTAAAAATAAGGATATACTGGTACAGAAGAGGTTAATACTCACACATCCTTGGGTCTATAACAAGAAGTATCTGGATGTTGTCTGCATTCTCATCAATAAACTGATTTTGCTGAGCTCTGCTGCAGGTAATCCCAGTATCTTTAGCAACTTCTTGAACTACGCAGTGAATTGTTTTATCAAGAAATCTGAAACATTCCACATAAAATTGTATAGTTTATGTAAAATAAAACAGAAATGTGACTTGGCGAATTCAAAACGGAGCAATATTGTTCACAAGGCTAAAAGGACGAAAATAACCCTGTATGCAGTATCAATTCCTGGAAGAAACTATAAGCATCGCTCCATGCTTCAGACTTTTTTCATTTGAATCTAATGCTATTATTGCTAATAAAAACATAGGTAATCAAAGATTACGAAGCTCACCTCGACGAATGTTATCTGTGTAAGATATGCAAATCTCACATCATATTTTCTTAATATCTAGTATTTATCCCAACAACAATATTCTTGCAAGTTGTGTTTAACCCCTTACATGGCATATACAAATTTCTATGCATGTAGCGTGAAAAACATGTATAGTGTAAACAAATGTGTTAATACTGCAGATATCAAGGACTTCAAGTTCATTGGGATTAATCTGTTCCCAAATCTTTAACCTGGACTCTTGTATGAAAAATATACATGTAGGTCAGATTCATCCAAAGCAAGTTTTAGTGTCCATCCCTAGATAAATGCAATTTGGTGTTCTTATAGTTACTTGGGAATGAAAATGTAGGTCAGATCCAGCATCCGAAGCAAGTCTGGTAGTGTCCATCCCTAGATGCATCATCCATGCAAGTTTGGTTCGGATAGGTCTTATAGTTACTTGGGAATGAAATTGTAGGTCAGATCCAGCATCCGAAGCAGGTCTTGTAGTTTCCATCCCTAGATGCATCATCCATGCAAGTTTGGTTCGGGTAGGTCTTATAGTTACTTGGGAATGAAAATGTAGGTCAGATTCAGCATCCAAAGCAAGTCTGATAGTGTCCATCCCTAGATGCATCATCCATGCAAGTTTGGTTCGGATAGGTCTTATAGTTACTTGGGAATGAAAATGTAGGTCAGGTCCAGCATCCGAAGAAAATCTGGTAGTGTCCATCCCTAGATGCATCATCCATGCAAGTTTGGTTAGGGTAGAGCTTATAGTTCCTTGGGAATGGACCTGCTCTAAAAATTTAAACCTGGTCACTCATCTGGAAAATGTAGGTCAGATCCAGCATCCGAAGCAAGTCTGGTAGTGTCCATCCCCAGATGCATCATCCGTGCCAGTTTGGTCAGCGAAGGGCTTATAGTTCCTTGGGAATGGACTTGCTCCTAAAACTTTAACCTGGTCACTCATCTTGGGAATGGACCTGCTCCAAAAACAGTTACCTGGTCACTCATCTGGAAAATGTAAGTCAGATCCAGCATCTGAAGCAAGTATGGTAGTGTCCATCCCTAGATGCATCATCCATGCAAGTTCGGTCTGGGTAGAGCTTATAGTTACTTGGGAATGGACGTGCTCCAAAAACTTTAACCTGGTCACTCATCTAGAAAATGTAGGTCAGATCCAGCATCCGAAGCAAGTCTGGTAGTGTACATCCCTATATATGCATCATCCATGCAAGTTTGGTTCAGATAGGGCTTATAGTTACTTAGGAATGGACTTTCTCCTAAAACTTTAACCTGGGACGCCGACGCCGGGGGTATAGCATAAGCTCATCTCGACTTCGTCGAGGTGAGCTAAAAAGGGATAATTTACATTAACTTACAATTTATTTATGGTTGTTGGACATTTCTTCATGTATTTTTGTGCATGTAAAGATTAATTATTTTGCATTTTACCCAATTTATCGTGTACGGTATACATGATATATAACTTAATATCATTTATGAAAAAAGGTCCCAGCTCCAGGGTTGAAAATCAGATGGGAGGAAGGAGTTCATGTCCACACTAAGGTTTTTCTACGAATTTCTATGAAACCTACCTACATAACGCTGTTGTCAGGTCGTTAGACTGAAAAGCTCGGTTATATGCATCGTCATCGTAACATGACACGAAGAGCACTGTCTCCAGGTAGGTAATGTTTCTACAAGGTGAATCTACAAAAGTTTTAGATTTATGGGAATGGACTTGCTCCTAAAACTTTAACCTTATAGGTCACTGAATCTTGGGAATGGACCTGCTCCAAAAACAGTTACCTGGTCACTCATCTGGAAAATGTAAGTCAGATCCAGCAATTTACAATTTTGAAAGAGGCACCATTGCTTATCATAATTATTAAGTTAGCATGCTGGAGCTCTAAATCTGTCTTGCATATCGACACGGAAATTCAAAATTTTGATAATCATTGGAAATACGTTAGTTAATTATTTGTAAACAGTTGTGACAATGCCAGATGATCAATGTCGAATACATGTACTACTAGTATTGGTTTGATGTCGATCCAGCTTTTCGGTTGAATTTTGGGCCGAGAAGCAAGATGAAGCTGGGCCAACGTTTGAAAATTTAATGAAAGCCAACTTAATTGTCGTCGTTGGACCGACCAATGTTAACAATCTTTCCTGAAAATCATATAATTATGATCATATTAGACAAGCATTATGTTGGTTATTATTTTTTTGTTTAACTTATACTTAATGCGAAAAGAAATACAAAACATTTTACAGTATTGTTTGAATTTTCGTCTTCCTTTTTTTTCGAGGTGGGGGGGGGGGGAGTATGTGTGTTAAGTAGACTTACCATTCCCCGGAATCATATCTGGTGTTATGTCAGTACCAGTGGATGGAGTAGAGGATACACTTGACGAAGTCCGGCGGAATACTGATGTTGTTATGGATGATGTGGTTGTCGTCGTCGTTGTTGTTTTTGTTGTTGATGATGATCTTATGGCGGTCGTTGAAGTTTGTGGTGGATTTCTTGTTGACTCTGTATCAGACTGTGCCCCTGTAAAATTACTTCCATTAATGTCAGTTTTCCATGCCTTCATTTTTACTTAGGTCATTAAAAATTTACATTTATTGAAATGTGTTTTCCTATAATTTTGTATTTTACCAGAATTATATGCATAATAAAGCATATACCATATTAATTAACAATATGGAGTTTCTAGACTACAAGAGATTTTAAAGACACCTTATAAAAAACATTCTTAAATTAAAGTGTAAAAAAAATCTGTTTTTGCTGATGTCAATAGTAAAGACGGCGAAGCACCTGTTTGCGGCTGTCTGACACTTATTTCTGCTGTGTCGACTTTTGCCAGAAGTGACGCTGGGTTGTCTTGTTTGGCCTTTCTCACGATTTCTGTAATTGTACTCAGAATTACAATGAAGTTGGTCACGTGACGCTCCGTTCACTGAGTACTTGGCAGTTTTCATAAAGATTTTGATATCACAAATCACGCTTCCTGGGCTGAAAAATAGACATATATCGATATCTTTTCTTCATAAAGCAATTTTATAAGGAAGATACGAAGTTTTTTTTATTGGAAAAGATTTTTTTTTTCTTTTGGTATTTAAAAAAAAAATACCTTAAATTTGAAATGACGATGAAATCCAGGTTCATGCCAACTTCACTTTCTCTTATACCGTCCTCTGTCTAGCAAACAGGATAAAAGTCAGTAAACTAGAATGTTTTGTGGAATGGTACATGTAGTGACATTAAGGATTCTATTTCAAAGTTGAAGAGTGATCATTGTGTCATTCTTTGCGAATACAAGTGAAATCAGTGCAAAAGATATTTTTTACCATATCTATCAAATACCAAGCAGCGAGGTAAAAATTATCGACATTTTTTTTTCTACGTAAGAAGGGGGTAACTAATGGTTAATATAAGAAGTAAATGATGCTGGAATTTTTAGCAACCTGTGTAGGAACATGCAAATATCGAAATAAAGGCCCCCATTCCCTTCCTAACCTCAATGTATGGTTTAAAAGGTATTGTTGATTGATGGAATTGTTTCTTGAAAAAGTATATCAAAATTAAAGTGAGTTTTAGGATCAAGTGTAAGACAAAAATATATAAATAAAAAAAAAACTATAAGATTTAAAAAAAAACATTTTCTTTCGAAATAACAAGGCCTGTTACTTATATTCAAATGATACTCTAATCTGAAATTCTTGCATTTGCTTTCAAAGTGAATTTCACACAAAGTATATGGTAGTATTAAAAGTATGATAGTAGTTTCCTTCTTTATGCTCAATTAATGTAAAAGACTCTCGTACCTGGGCCAGGAGGGCAGATGTAAATCTCTGATAAATCTCACTGTCGGGGTCATCGTACTCTGGTTGCCATGGAGTTACTAGGGTCATGGTGGCCTCAAATTCTGTAAGTAATATGACTTAGATTCTATAAATATTACACGCATTCTAAAAATATCATGGCTTATATTCTATAAATATTAAAATCATCTTTTTCAAAATTCTGTTTGAAAGTCATTTCCTTAACTAAAAAATTCTGAAATGTGTTTTCATGGAAAGTTTACCATAAAATGAGTTTTGACGTACCCATTGGTGCCTGGGGTTTACTTTCATTTTTTTCTGTAAACAAAATATAAGTATATAATTTATAAGTTTTCTAATTCGTTTAATTTTACATTATGTTCACATCTTTCATGATTCTCTTTAGATATAATAATTGAGAATCTAATGATACCTGGGTACATCGTTAAAACTTTAAATTTCTTAATAATAAATACTTCGAATTTAAACCTTTCTAATATCAAACTTTTAACAGATAAAACATGAGAAAATAATGAGAAAAATCAACAATATATATACTAAATGTGTAGTAGTGTATCTTTACTAATGAAATCATGTATTTTATAGATTATCCACTGTCAATTCTGTCAAACTTACTTTTGACGACAATAACGACGACAACAGTGATGATAACTATAATGACACCAACGATGACAGACACAAACAAACATCGATTCTGACGACTGATAGAAACAGATGATCTATATGAGGAAAAGAAGGATTTATCATACACTTTACTTAAAAAAACGCTACTTTTTTAAAATGAAGCATGTGTCTTATATTTTGTAAATTCCCTTGTGCATTTTTTAAATTTAAATTTGAGTCAATATTATATCAATTAATAAATGAAATATACAACAGCAATTCTCTCGCATTCCCAATAACAATTAACAATTTATTAATTTAGATATCTATCAATTTTCAAGTATTTTTTATAGGATTTTTAAATTGAATTTTGAATTCTTTTAAGTATATTTACGTTATCCTTTGAAACAATCCCTAATTATCTTTAGCTATCAAGGCAATCAAAAACATTTATTTGAAGCTTAATATTTTCCAAAAATACAATATGGTGGTATTCAAACTCCGGTAGACACCATACCTTTTTGGAGGGGTGGGTTCGAATACCTCTCTGTTCTTCTGGATACTAGAATGACCCTCGTATGCATAATTACTGAAGGCACTGGAGTCGATATAGTCGTAAGTGTGCTCGTCCTGTAATAAAATACACAAAACTGAAAGTTTAGTCTTTACACGATAAAACTGTTAGACGATTTATAGCAATATTAATTTGTAGGTACATGGTGTACGTTGTCCCAAACTCTTTACTGGACGAAATGTTGAGCAAAACTTAGTCAGTCTTTTTGTTGCAGAGTTTGAAGAAAGTGCCTCTAGTGATCATTCAATCCTTTTATCGTTTAAAGTTCAGAGACTGAGCCAAATTTAGTCAGCATTTCTGTCACAGAGTTGGAATGTATTGACAAAGGATCAATCAGCCACTTCCAGAGATTTAGGTCAATGGGCATATTGTATATTTCCGATTTCGTTGACAAAGTACACGTGGAGTAAATACCGGTATATCATTTGACTATTAAGTCTCAGTTTTATTGAAGGGGTGACAGAAACGTCTCTTTTTCTGAAGGTCCAAAACCTATTTCAGAGGTAACCTATGGAGATAACGAACAGTATTCAAGATCAGAAAACATGACTATTTCATTAAGTTGTATTCAACGATGAATATTAGACCTAAGACTTCAAAACAAGAGATTATGTCAGGAGATACAGGTGTACTTAAGATATATGAACCTCAAAAATTCGGAATCAAATTCAATTGTTATTGACGCAAAAAAAATTTTGAAAAAGAAAAATCAGTTTTATCAAATTAAACAATTTAACAAAATAATAACTGACCGGTTGGTAGGGGATGCTCACTCTTCCATGGCACCTGATCCCATAGATCCATTTGCTCTGCTCTTATTTAATTTGTATTGTTTAATGGACCCAGTTTTAATCTTGAATACTGTTCGTTATCTCCATAGATTTCAGTATATGTGCAACGAGGCATATGGCTGATTCAGATACTTTAACGGAAGCATGTTTTGTTAATATTTGCATCACACGCGCAAAGTTTAGTCACTTTAAGATTTTTTTTTCGTTTGTCGTGTTTTTATGTACGTTTGTTCTGCAAAATTGATAGTTTGTTTTGCTTTAATGTATTTATGTTTTGAGAAAAGGTCTGTTGATAATAAATTATATGTCATTTGTTTTTATGATCGTTGAAATGATAATAATTGTTTGTTTTCTCATTATGGTAATTTTTGCCCTTTCCGCTGCCCATAACCCTTGTGCAACATTTGTAAAAAAAAAAAATAAAATAAAAAAAAAAAAATAATAACAAAGGAAGTTTTGAATAAGGTGAAAACTGAACAAGAATAAAGAATAGTTCAGATATTTTGAAATACTGTAAAGTAAGGTCGAGTCAAACGGTAACGCCCAGAATTGATGCTACATGTATATGTATAACTATCTGACTATATATTATTACGAGTATATAGTTCAGCCAAGACTGGGTACAGACTTAGCCAATTCATATATAACACAAAGAAGAAATACAGAGCAGAGGAACAAGTGTTAAGTGATTCAATGTTCCAAAATCCTAAACAATAGAAATTCCCCATCCGAAACAAAATCCAGACACTGAACATTACGTTGAAGAATTTGTACCACTGTTAAAAACAGTCATTTGTAGATGAAAAATGTCTAAAGCTACACCGAGAATGTAATAAAATAAAATAAATCTGGATACATCTAAGATTAAAAAGAAGATGCATTAGTCGAAAAACAAACTGTATTGTTTTCTGTCTACTGAACTATACCTGCACACAGCTGATGGACACTGGTATTGCATTATTTGTAATTTAGAAACAGAATGTTACTGTAATATAACGTGTATACATAGGTAGATGAGACAGAGATCAAGGTGTTCTGACCAAACTTAAGAAATTATACGACAGTTTATACCTACCTCTTTATATGCACTATCCATGTCGTGTGTTGTTTTCCTTCTGCTGACCTCTTGTCTTATGGTCAGTCACCTGGAACGCGACTAGCGACCCGTATTCAAGTCTATTCAACATGTTCAAAAACTGTTCAGCCTGAATAAACTTACATTCCTTTAATTATTTATAGACACTAAGTACTCAAAATAGCAATACCAAGTTTTAGGTAAAAATTAAAAAACATTTTGTGTTCTACGTAAGAACTGTTTAATTGCAATGGTCAATATAAAAGTAAATGATGACTTTTAAATTTTTAGCAACCTGTGTAGGAACATGCAAATATCAAATAAAGGCCCCCATTCCCAACCTCATGTATTTTAAAATATTGTTGAGAAAAAGTTTTCTTGAAGATTTATATCAAAATTAAAGTGAGTTTTAGGATCAAGTGAATATTTTAAAAAAAAAATAAGATTTAAAAAAACTATTCTTTCGAAAAACAAGGCCTGTTATTATATTCAAATGATAAATTAACGCATTCTTGCATTTGCTTTCAAAGTGAATTTCACACAAAGTATATGGTAGTATTAAAAGTATGATAGTAGTTTCCTTCTTTATGCTCAATTAATGTAAAAGACTCTTTTTGGGCCAGGAGGGCAGATGTAAATCTCTGATAAATCTCACTGTCGGGGTCATCGTACTCTGGTTGCCATGGAGTTACTAGGGTCATGGTGGCCTCAAATTCTGTAAGTAATATGACTTAGATTCTATAAATATTACACGCATTCTAAAAATATCATGGCTTATATTTATAAATATTAAAATCATCTTTTTCAAAATTCTGTTTGAAAGTCATTTCCTTAACTAAAAAATTCTGAAATGTGTTTTCATGGAAAGTTTACCATAAAATGAGTTTTGACGTACCCATTGGTGCCTGGGGTTTACTTTCATTTTTTTCTGTAAACAAAATATAAGTATATAATTTATAAGTTTTCTAATTCGTTTAATTTTACATTATGTTCACATCTTTCATGATTCTCTTTAGATATAATAATTGAGAATCTAATGATACCTGGGTACATCGTTAAAACTTTAAATTTCTTAATAATAAATACTTCGAATTTAAACCTTTCTAATATCAAACTTTTAACAGATAAAACATGAGAA
Organism: Saccostrea cuccullata; assembly: GCF_032062105.1. Lineage (NCBI taxonomy): Eukaryota > Metazoa > Mollusca > Bivalvia > Ostreida > Ostreidae > Saccostrea > Saccostrea cuccullata. The sequence continues at coordinate 17,512 of NW_026926753.1, read as the reverse complement.
AATAATGAGAAAAATCAACAATATATATACTAAATGTGTAGTAGTGTATCTTTACTAATGAAATCATGTATTTTATAGATTATCCACTGTCAATTCTGTCAAACTTACTTTTGACGACAATAACGACGACAACAGTGATGATAACTATAATGACACCAACGATGACAGACACAAACAAACATCGATTCTGACGACTGATAGAAACAGATGATCTATATGAGGAAAAGAAGGATTTATCATACACTTTACTTAAAAAAACGCTACTTTTTTAAAATGAAGCATGTGTCTTATATTTTGTAAATTCCCTTGTGCATTTTTTAAATTTAAATTTGAGTCAATATTATATCAATTAATAAATGAAATATACAACAGCAATTCTCTCGCATTCCCAATAACAATTAACAATTTATTAATTTAGATATCTATCAATTTTCAAGTATTTTTTATAGGATTTTTAAATTGAATTTTGAATTCTTTTAAGTATATTTACGTTATCCTTTGAAACAATCCCTAATTATCTTTAGCTATCAAGGCAATCAAAAACATTTATTTGAAGCTTAATATTTTCCAAAAATACAATATGGTGGTATTCAAACTCCGGTAGACACCATACCTTTTTGGAGGGGTGGGTTCGAATACCTCTCTGTTCTTCTGGATACTAGAATGACCCTCGTATGCATAATTACTGAAGGCACTGGAATCGATATAGTCGTAGGTGTGCTCGTCCTGTAACAAAATACACAAAACTGAAAGTTTAGTCTTTACACGATAAAACTGTTAGACGATTTATAGCAATATTAATTTGTAGGTACATGGTGTACGTTGTCCCAAACTCTTTACTGGACGAAATGTTGAGCAAAACTTAGTCAGTCTTTTTGTTGCAGAGTTTGAAGAAAGTGCCTCTAGTGATCATTCAATCCTTTTATCGTTTAAAGTTCAGAGACTGAGCCAAATTTAGTCAGCATTTCTGTCACAGAGTTGGAATGTATTGACAAAGGATCAATCAGCCACTTCCAGAGATTTAGGTCAATGGGCATATTGTATATTTCCGATTTCGTTGACAAAGTACACGTGGAGTAAATACCGGTATATCATTTGACTATTAAGTCTCAGTTTTATTGAAGGGGTGACAGAAACGTCTCTTTTTCTGAAGGTCCAAAACCTATTTCAGAGGTAACCTATGGAGATAACGAACAGTATTCAAGATCAGAGGTAACATGACTATTTCATTAAGTTGTATTCAACGATGAATATTAGACCTAAGACTTCAAAACAAGAGATTATGTCAGGAGATACAGGTGTACTTAAGATATATGAACCTCAAAAATTCGGAATCAAATTCAATTGTTATTGACGCAAAAAAAATTTTGAAAAAGAAAAATCAGTTTTATCAAATTAAACAATTTAACAAAATAATAACTGACCGGTTGGTAGGGGATGCTCACTCTTCCATGGCACCTGATCCCATAGATCCATTTGCTCTGCTCTTATTTAATTTGTATTGTTTAATGGACCCAGTTTTAATCTTGAATACTGTTCGTTATCTCCATAGATTTCAGTATATGTGCAACGAGGCATATGGCTGATTCAGATACTTTAACGGAAGCATGTTTTGTTAATAATTTACATATTACATGTTTTATCAAATTGAGCATAATATGCTCAGGTGACCATGTTTTTATGGGCCTCCATCTAATAGGTATTTCATATCCTTAATTCATTACCAGTCTGAATTAAACAACAGAATTAAATTAATGATGTAAATAAGGTTTGATAAAGGGGGGGGGGGTATAAATTTTTGGCACATAATTGGAACTTTTTAAATCTATATTTTCTCATATCTGTAAATCAACAAATAATATTATTCAAATTAGTGTAAAGAGTTTTTGATGAATTTTTCAAAATGTGCAAAGTTTATTTATATTTGACAAGCTTAAGGCAGTTCTAAACTTCTTGAAATCTGCCATATATACACAATCAATTTAGTCAACCCCCACCCCTCTCCCATCAACACACACACACATAACACACCTAATTTGCCTGTTTTTGGAAATAGGCCTAGATGGAAAGTTAAGATAAAACATCTTTCGTAAATTATAATTTTCAATTTGTTCTTGCACTATACATGTATTTGAACACCTGCATCACATTGGGCTTCCGTCATTTGTACCCAACTTAAGTACTAGTTTTACCATTGGCATTATCATTTTTAGATTTCACTGCACGTGCAGTAGGCTACTAATGTGGTATACACATCATTGCATATAGGAATTATTTCATTTTGTGTTTTAATTGGATTATATTTCATGAATATTACAGGACCTAAATAATGACAATCGGTAAGTACAAAATTTTGGTATAGATTTGGGTAAAATAGTCTGAAATGCAAACGGTTCTAGGTTCAAGTTTAAAGGATCAAAGGTCATCCGATGCTTTGACATTCTGAAGAGTTATCCCCCGTTATCAACGTTACATTCAGTTAGAAGATCCAGAATTTTTTTTCTGGGACTGGGAGGGAGGGGGGTCAGACCTGAATTTCCTGAGAAGCTAAAAAAAAAAAAGAAGTTATGTTTGGGTCTGTTTTCTAAGGTGGAGGGACACTTAGGGCATACAAAGTCATTTTTATTTCCTCCAGTATATATTATAGTCCTGCAAATTCCAAGGGGGGGGGGGGGGGGAGGGGGGGGTTGAGATGGCGATCAGCCAATCCACTCCCTGTCCCTGTAATGACAAATGATTATGTGACTCCTAAACAGTTGGAAAGTTTTTCCATTTGACTCTCCATAATTTTGTTTCTTGTGTTATTATGTTATGTAAATTAAATGGTATAAAGGTTATGAACCCCTGGAGGTCATTCCCACTCCTAATGAGCTGGAAATGTTCACAATATACTGCATTAAATTAAATAAAAGTGCATCAATGATAAGATTACTTGACATTTTATTCATGAATTTGTGTCAACTTATCTTCTGGCGGCGGCCTAGAATAGGAATGAAAATCATTCAGAGATGGACCACATTAAACTATTTGTATAATTTTTTTTTTAATGTAATACAAGTAGTAGTTTGCATACATAAACAAACAGGGGTCTGGGAAGGGGTGAGGGGAAGGATCGAGTTAATATTTCTTTATGTCTTAATGGTTGAAAACTCCTAAAATGAATGTTGACCTCAAATCTAACTTGTCCTCATTATTTTTCAAGTGGTGGTGTCTCCATATGAGTGAAAAATTCCTGAGAGGGATGTTTAATAACAAACAAAATGACATAAAAACACAATATTGATTTGCGTTAAGAAATATGCAGGAGATTTTTTCCATCATAAATCTTCTTCTCAAGAACAGCAAGGGCATTATTGTCCCCCATTTTGGGGAAAGGGAGGGGACGTTAAATCTCATTTGTCTGTCAGTTTGTCCATTTTATTGACAGCTAGTATGTGCATCTGTCACAATAAATTTAACCTTGGTAATAACTTTTGAATAATAAGAGATACTGCTTTCCTATTTCACATGTACATTACCACAAAACTTTCTAAATATACTATGATTTTTTAACCCAAGTGAGACCTTGACCTTAAAGTTTTACCTACTTTCCAAAAAATAACATTTTAAATTGATCAATTTGAAAGAGAAAAGAAAGGGCATTCAAATTATACATGTTTATTACATGTGAAAAGACTTTTCTAAATATAACATTACTTTTGACTCTGTGACCTTGACCTAGAAGTTTAACCTACTTTTCAAAAATATTATATTGTATATATAAATTTTGATTCAAAAGAGATATGACTTTTATATTTGACATGTACATTACCTGCAACAAAATGTTTCAGAACATGCTATGATTTTACCCCTTTGACCTAATTTTCAAAAATTGATATATGATATGGGTGCATATTCAATGACATAATATGCCATAAATTATGGCATCCCATTCACTAAAACACAGAAAGCAGAGGACCACAATTCTTTGAATTTGCTAATGTATAATCTTGATAGATGGAAACATCCTCATATAATGTAGATTCAAGTTTTTTTATGCCACACCATGATTAGGAATACATGTATAGTTTTTGTCATGTCCGTCCTCCACCCTTCCATCTGTCTTTCCATTGGGCTCAAAGAAACTTTCTAGATATTTTTATCAAAGTTCATATGTTGATGCATACTGATGTAAATATCCAACTGCAGCAATATTTTTTGACTTTGACTTTTCCTTTGACCTTCACATAACTTTTCTTTAAAGAGGCTGGGTAGATGCAGCCATTTTTAGACTATATTGATCTCTTTTAGAAGAATAGCTCCATATAAACATATAATAAAAATGATAAAATGATCAAATTTTAAAACAAAAATTTATGAATTTTTTTTTTTCTATATAAAACTTTGATTCCCCATTGCCAAATGATAGTTGATGGCTTAAGATATCATATCCCCAAATTTAAGTTATAACCGGTGGTTAATAAAAAAAATAATTTGTTGACCCCCTAGCCTCCTTAAATTACTGTTTAGCTTTATTTTAAAGAAACCATTCAAGTTGTGTAATGAAACTTTACATGATAATACATACTTATGTAAGCTTTACAATACTTCACTCTTTTTTACCTTGACCTTTCCTGTGACCTTGACTTCACTTTTCTAAAATTAATGTCTAAATCAGTTTTGAGTAAACAATTCAAAATATATTTATCAAACTTCATATGCTGATACATACTGCTGAGAGCTATTAATACATCAACTTATTTTGACCTTGAATTTTCCTTTGACCTTGACCTCACTTTTTAAAATATGTGTTTATCTAAGTTTTAAATAAACCATTAATTATAGTTTTATCAAACTTCATATGCTAATAGTAAATTCATACTGATGTAAGCTTTTCAACTGCAACAATCAACATTTTGGCCCTAACCTTTCCTTTGACCTCTCTTTTCTTAGAAAAAGTGTTAAGGTCAGTTTCATTAAATCATTCAAGATATTTTTATCAAACATAATATGCTGATAACTTCATCAAAAACTTAACCTTGCACATTCCTCTGACCTTGACCTCCATCCTTTTTAATTTGTATTTCGCTTAGTTTTAAAGAAATAATTTAAGACATTTTTATGTTTAGCATGCACTTATAATACATAATTTGGTGAGGATTTATAACCTATATCAAATTTATTTAGATTTTAGTTTCAATTCTAAAGAAACTGTTCAAGATATTTTCAACAAACTTAATACGCTAATACAAATTTTCCTGTAGCATGAGTAATATACATCCAGTGGGACATTCATGTCCTATAGACATATTTCTAGTTTTTCAAATCATAACCTCAAAGGCTAGGTCAGGCCACAATTAGACATTAAACATTCCAAAACCTTACTGCATATCTACATGACACCACCAACCATCTCCTCAAAGATGATTAGACTACTGTGTAAAATGTAAGGGGAATTAAGGGAAGACGGGGCTTTTTGCAAAAAAAAAATCATTTTTCGATTTTTGATCCCCTGGGGCAAAATCAACATTCCTGAAATCTTACTGCACATCTACATGACACCACCAACCATCTCCCCAAAGATGATTAGGCTACTGTGTAAAATATAAGAGTTCAAAAGAAATAAAAAACGTGTTATTCAACTTTTCAAAATCAAAATTCCGAAACCTTACTGCACATCTACATGACACCACAAACCATCTCCCCAAAGATGATTAGGCTACTCTGTAAAATGTAAGAGGAGTTCAGGGAAGGTAATGGGGGCAAAATCAAAATTCCGAAACCTTACTGCACATCTACATGACACCACAAACCATCTCCCCAAAGATGATTAGGCTACTCTGTAAAATGTAAGAGGAGTTCAGGGAAGACGGGGCTTTTTGCCGTCATTTTTCGCCCCCATTTGACCCCCTGGGCAAAATCAAAATTCCGAAACCTTACTGCACATCTACAAACACCACCAACCATCTCCCCAAAGATGATTAGGCTACTGTGTAAAATGTAAGAGGAGTTCAGGGAAGAGGGGGATTTTTGCATAAAAAACGTCATTTTTCGACCCCCATTTGACCCTCCGGGGCAAAATCAAAATTCCGAATCCTTACTGCACATCTACATGACACCACAAACCATCTCCCCAAAGATGATTAAGCTACTCTGTAAAATGTAAGGGGAGTTCAGGGAAGACGGGGCTTTTTGCATAAAAAACGTCATTTTTCGACCCCCATTTGACCCCCTGGGGCAAAATCAAAACTCCGTAACCTTACTGCACATCTACATGACACCACCAACCATCTCCCCAAAGATGATTAAGCTGCTGTGTAAAACGTAAGAGGAGTTCAGGGTACGGGGCTTTTTGCATAAAAAACGTCAATTCTGGACCCCCATTTGACCCCCTGGGGCAAAATCAAAATTCCGAAACCTTAATGCACATCTACATGACACCACCAACCAACTCTCCAAAGATGATTAGGCTACTGTGTAAAATGTAAGAGGAGTTCAGGGAAGACGGGGATTTTTGCATAAAAAACGTCATTTTTCGATGAGTTTGACCCCCCGGGGCAAAATCAAAATTCCGAAACCTTACTACACATCTACATGACACAACCAACCATCTCTCAAAAGATGATTAGGCTACTGTGTAAACTGTAAGAGGAGTTCAGGGAAACGGGAATTTTTGCATAAAAAACATCATTTTTCGTTGTATTTGTGTGTACCCCAATACTACAAAATCAAAATTCCGAAACCTTACTGCACATCTACATGACACCACCAACCATCTCCCCAAAGATGATTAGGCTACTATGTAAAATGTAAGAGGAGTTAACAGGGAAGACGGGGATTTTTGCATTAAAAACGTCATTTTTAATCACCAATTGACCCCCCAAGGCAAAATCAAAATTTTAAAACCTTACTGCACATCTACATGACACCACCAACCATCTCCCCAAAAATGATTAGGCTACTCTATAAAATGTAAGAGGAGTTATCAGATTTTTTTCTTCTAAAATAAAAGAATAAAAACAAAATACAGCACTATAATAAGAAAAAAATGCACTTTCTTTTATGTCACACTTGAGCAATACTTTAGCAAATATTTAAAAATGTCAATACTTCAGTACGGTGGGGATTACCAGGACTATAGATTAACTGTAGATAAATACGGAGATACATGTATACATAGAATAGTAAACCCTACGCCATAATGATAATTAAACAGAGATTATAAATACTCTATACATGCATGAAATACAATATGTATAATAATACGAGGGTTGTCCCGTAAAATCGTGGACAAGTTGTCTGGTGTGAAAAATAAACATCACTGCGTTCTGAAATTTTCACTATTATTTAGTACATATTTTAGTAATATACACAGCAAATTTCAGATAAATATATGCATAAATAAACAAATTATGAGATTTTATGCCATGTATTGTATCACCTTACGGAGCATGGATTATAACGTCAAAGTGTCTAAAACAGCGTCGGGTTTTATCTTTGCTGAAAATGAAGTTGGATGAGTCCGACTTAAATTTAGGAATTTCATTGATACACATTCTTTAGTCTCCATAAACAGTCGAAGAACCAATTGGCACCCTCATGCGATCTTCTGAAGATTTATTAGTAAGTTACGGACAATATTCTCACCATCATTCTACTAATAGAAAATCTCATATCGGCGGTCTACTGTGACAACGTCTTTTGCTATTACATTAGGAGTTTGTTCGTTTGTTTTGTACTCCCAGGGACTCGATCAAAAATGACTTCGCTAAGAAAACTCCTATTTCATTTGTATACTTAAGATATGGTGATATTTTTATAATCTTTTTTCTTCTATGGTCATTTCAAGTCTTTAAAGGTGTCATTACAACATCGAATTAAAACTGAAGTGCTCTCCGGTGCGCCGTAACGTCATGAAACGTCGCCATTTTTCGTGTGCTGTGTTTACCACTTTCCCATTTCGAATGCTCGAGAAACTGCCAAAAATTAACCAAATGCCTTAAAATTTTTACAAAGACTACAAAATTGATTGTTGAATTGAATTAGAATAATTTTTATCCAAATCTTATGTACATAAAACTTTTATTTTGAATTCAAACTTGCGTATTCTTTAATAAAACCTTGGTTTTTTGACCGTGCGCCGTAAGACAATACCCCGTGCACATTCAAGCATAATAAAATCTTTATTTTTGCCTATATTTTATTCAAAAATTTATCATGCACTTACATATGATAAATAAACATTTACTGAAATTTTCAGCTTAGTGCGCCCATAACTTTTCGAGAAAAACGCTTTGTCCACGATTTTACGGGACAACCCTCGTATAACTAAATAAAATTAAAGAATTATAACTTAAACCTGAAATTAAATTCATTATGCCCTTCTATGCAGCTGTAACCCTCATGATCTTCATCCTCCTTCAATATTACAAACAATGGAATTTCTGCTGTTGTTTACGTTGAGGTGGCCAGATGACCTTCAAATGCGACCTTGAACTAAAATTTTTCTATGAAATCCATAAACATAGAATTTGTTTAATAAAAATTGTTATGAATGTTACAGAGTTATCATTGGATGAAACTCCTGTATGCCCTTGATAAGAAATATGTACATACTCGCATTAAGGAACCAAAAAATGCTTAGATTAAGCTTAAAAATAAATTTGATAAAAATATATAACTATCCTAAAACATAAAATCACCATTTATTAACATTAGTGTTTCCTCAATAATACCCTATAAGTAAAGTCTGTAATATGTTGCCATAAAATAAAAGGATTAATGTATATGAATATTGCGTAATAGTAAATAAATAAATTTGGAGGGATTTGTAGAGATAAAAATGTCAAATAGAATGATATTTCCTATGTTATCTCACTTGATATACAAATCTGTAAAAATAATATAAGGAGAACTATTTTTGGAGTCATTCCAATTAATATTAACACCGATTTATTCATAAGTCCCAGAGACACCTCTTCTCAGTCTCTCTAGGGATGAGTCAATAATGCCCAAAACATGGTAGCTGTCGACTGAATGCTTTGTTTAGGTCTTTTAAAAATGTAACATGTTTGTACATTGAATATTAATGTAAAATGGGGGTGCAGCAAAACACGCAAGCTTGAAAAATACTGTGTTACACAGAACAGGTGCTACTGTGCACATGTAAAGATTACAGTCTAAAAGAAATTTAACTTCAATAAAATTTGATACAATATGGAATGCATTTAATATATGTACTTAAAAGATTACCGGTATTTTTCCATAATCAAAAATTGACTGTTGCTATTATAAACAAATCTTACACTTTTCTTCACTTTATCTATTATTTGCTTGAAAACAAACTTAAGCACTAAAATATTCACTTAATGAAATACGAGAATAAATTGATCTTCATTGTTTCTTGTTGATGGTGGACTTTGAATACCAATTAAGCCATTTGTTCATATTTGGATTTTCTGACCCGCTTTGCCAAGCAGCATGCTAGTAATGCCCCAAGAAGCTGAAAAAAAAGTCACATTAATTTACTTGTAAATGTAAAATATGCACAGTATTATCATCTTGAATTCTTAACCTATGAAAAGTATGTTTAATGTGCTACAGAATGAGCATTGGGCTTACCCTCCAGTACATGTGTCTGTAAAGATCACTGCCAAAGGGTCATTAAAAAGTATGCATGTGAGACTTCCTTAATTATTTTTTCTTATTTAATTTTTTGGCATTTCCTCTAGTACGTGTTTAAAGATCACTGCCCTGGGGTTCTCAAAAAGTATGCATGTAGGACTTCCTTTATTTTATTTTTAACTTAATTTTTTGTTTGTGGAGGGAATAAAGCCTCAGTACAAATGTACTCAAAAGCAAAAGTTTTTGAAGCAATATTCTAATTTGAAAGTCAGAAAAAATGTTTCCTACATACCTGAAAGAAAGAAATACTGAATGCCACCCCAGCTATGATGGCCATATTTGATTTCATGAAGTCCACGACAGTGTTGTAACATCCCTGAAACAACAGACAATATATAATGGATGGTGCAGGACCTTACACACTCAGGATAGCATTATTGTGTCATGTGACTAGTCAATATAGTTTTAATTGCAAATTTTACACTTTAACTAGTTGATTTGTCGCATAAATATGACTTTGATGTGTTGTGCCAATTTACTGTTATGTATGTTTTTATGATGATTTGCAATTACCGTACACTTTTCATAAAGACCTTCATTAAGACTTGATAATTTTTCAAAACATGATTATTTTTTTAATCCAGCCACATGCATGGTAACCATATCTTGAACATGGTTTAGATAATCAATGTTTGTTCATCATTTGGCATGAGTATTACTCTGACCAATCACAAAATGAGAAAGCACATGCATTAAGAATACTAAAGAATACCAAAATTCCATGGAAAAATACATTAATGTACAACAACAAAATACCCCCCCTCGAAAAAAAAATTACCTGTCAACTAGTTTACTGATAATCAATCTAAAATGAAGAATTTAGAAAGGTTGCTCACCACTGTGTAGATATCTGTGGCGTTTACATTGACATCCAGATTGTTACACACATCGACCTTACAGCAGGAATGGGGCACGGCTCTACTGGAGTTGACGGTCTTCTCCCACGGGGTGCTGAACCAGTCCTGGTAACTCTCACTCCCACAGCAGTGCAGCTGTCAGGCAAAGTAGAAAATTTTTAATGCTGAGAACCTAATCACACTAATACTATCAAGCGAAATATGTAAAACCTACTTCCATCTGAAAAAATGGAAATGCAAGGTGATTTATTGTCAATGGATTATATAATAAAAGTGAGTTTTTATGATAATTTCTTTCACTGACCTAGACAGATGAAATTTTCTTTTTTTTTTTTTTTTTTTTAGACAGATGATATTGACTTAAGCTCTCTATAAAATGTTTACAAATTCCTCCAAATTCATAATGAAAAAAAAAATACAAATTTTACTTTATCATTAAATTAGTTGGAATGTACAAAAAAGTTTTTATCCCTTGTAACTTCTTTTTAAAGCTTAGGTCATGCAAGTACATCTTAAACCCTTAATTGCTGTAAATCTGAAAATTTTTGCTGTAGATGAATTTTTAGCAAATTTGCGAGTTCAATGTATTCGCAAAAATATTTGTCTTAAAAATAAATCACCAATAAGAAAATGTAAACAAAGCAGCGGTCATTCGCAAAATTTTGAAACGTAAAAATTAATCAACAGCATTTTGACCCGAATTCGCAAAATAAAATCGACGTAAAAATTTCCAGATTTACAGTATTACATGAGCACACATATCAGGACAAAAAATTACCTGGGACTGCAACTCATCCATTGCTTTGCTACTATTGCCATACTGTTTAAGTGCATTTTCCAGTCCCTCTTTAAATCCTTCTTCCAGCTTAGTTTGAAAAAAATCGGAATCAGAGAAGTTAACTTTATAAGTTTATAAATGCCCTAAAGTCAATTTTTTTTCCACCTCGGAGTCTGAGAAAGTTCCAAAAAACATATGCAAAAAAATACATGTACAAGTCTTGTATCATAAAGAAAATCTGTGAAACAATCTAATATTTCAGATTCTACTTGGATATTCTGATGAGACAATGCTTTCAACATAAACATCCTCCTTACCTTTCCTTTGTAGAAAAATCCTGCTGCACCTGCTCCAAGCTCTATAGCAAACACGAGCACAAGGAAAAGGCCATACTGAAATCAATATACTGGTTGTTTACATTTGGATGGATATAATTTTACATGGGCATTTTCAACAGTGTTCAATCAAGGTTTAGTTTTAGTGCTCAAGAAGAACATTTCAAAATAAGGACTGATAAGTACATAATTTTAACCTGTGTCAAAAGAGGAATTTCAAACTTTACATATATTTGCAAATTTTTTTTTTTCCATTCAAAAATTTCTTAATCATTTGATAACAGTTTAGAGAAGTTATGGAAAGCTCAGGTCTCCAGAAGCTAGCTAATAATGAGTAATGACAGACAAAGATGAATGGACCCTTACTTCTGCAATATACACCAAGTGCATCAAGTAATTTATCTTAGTATTCTAAAATGCTTAGGAAAAAAATTGTTACCATGTATAACAACACAGCATTTCCTTTGGCTGTGCAGCAGCATCCGAAGGATCCCACAATCACTATTAAAGCACCCACAGCAATCAGAATCCAGGGAGAATCTTTGTAGTAGATGGTAGAAAATTCCATGTACTTGTATAGGTCAACTTTGGTCCATATTCCCAGAGCCAGGATGGCAATCCCAGTCACCTTACATGAAAGTATTAATATACATGTAAATATATTGTAATTGATCTTTTTGGGATGTTGTGATTTACTCTATGTATATAGTGTTTTTACAATAACTTATACATATTCTGTGTTAACTTTCAACAACAACAAAAAAGTTCCATATATTCTATTTTGATTTATAAAAATTCAAAGATCTACACTGTTTTTTGTTTGCCAATAGAGAGCTTCAATTTATTAAACAGTACTTGCTAATTAAAAAATAAATGTGATTTTTTGCACCCAGCATAATTTATTCAAACCAATTTACTGACATCACCAAGTTGATATGCAGTCAAAATAAGAAAACAAATGACAGACAACAGGAAAAAGAAAAATATAATAATGCAAATGCAAGGAATACAATTTTACACAATAGTCCCTGTATTTGTTTTCTCTGCATTATTTATTATTTTATAGTTACCCAAAATATAAAGTTGAAAATCATCAAAAGGGTCTTCAGGCATCCCATAGCAGCTGTTGTAGCCATGGTAGATTTCGCCCTGTCTCGATCCATTTAATGAATTGGTAAATGGCTTAACTAATTCTCAATTTCTGCAAAACAGATGCGCAATATGTCTTTGACACAGCATCAAAATTTCAATCAATATTTCAAAAAACACACACAACACGTACATATCAACACGTACATAAAACACATTTAAATAGAGAGATATTTTTCTCTTAAACTAAGATCAATATTTCCTTCTTTAAAAACACATACCTGCTTTCAATGTCTGTGATGCCGTTTATGTTTATTTTATGTTAATAACGAAAATCTTATGACCGGAAAATGTCAAAAGCGGTATAAAATTCAAACCTTTCCGAGAGATACCCGGAATAATATTAGGACGGAAATGGAACAGGGGTTGCAAAATGCATTCAATTTATGAACTAAGTATTCCGAATAGAGTTCTAAACATTTAAAGGTATATAAAATCATAAGAAATCACTGTGGCCGTATTGCTATTATGTTTGATTTTGTACTGCAATGTATGACTGTGTTTATTCCTCATTTACTATCAATGTTAATTTATGTTAAGATATCTCTCTCTACAGTTTTTTTTCCCTCATTTTTGTTTCATCTTTATTTTTTATCTGTTATTTTTCCCATTATACCTGTCATTCAACAAGGGCAAATGTTTATTTATAGTTGAAAGTTAACTTAAGGAAACGGATTAATATAAGTTGTTACAACTTGTTTCCGAATCCTGTTTGTATTATGTATTGTGTATATATATGATGTCTAATTTAAATGAAATAAAGTTTAAACTAAATCACTGTTCTGAAGAAAAATTCGCTCGGCGAAAAAATATATTTAATAAAAAGTTGCCGAATATTTTAATAAATTTTTGATAAATTCTAGGATTTTTGCGAAATAAAAAACTGACATGACTCAACTGTAGCTCTCCGAAAAAATAATTTGACAGACCGGAGAGCTACAGTGCCACCCATTGAAAAAACTATATATTTATTGCGCACAAAAGAGCGCGCTGTTTATCACTTTATTTCTCCATGTTTTTGAAACTATAATCTCAAATTATTATTAACCGTGTACGTATTCCTAACACAATCTTTCACTGTTTCCACAACAAAACATGCCTTATAGTTGTTGTTTATAGCCATCCTGGCCCTGAAATCGAGATCATCGACAATTTCGTCTGTTTATACTGCCATTTTGGTTGTAAGATAATTCGGCCCAACGCGCTTAGTGTAGATGTCAACTACAAACTTTTAAAGTACTTAATAGAAGAGTACGGAATTTTTTTGAAATCTAATTTTTTTGCAATTTGGAAGAATTAATCCATACACAAGCGCAACTTTTTGTGCGCAATAAATATATAGTGTTTTTCAATGAGTGGCACTGTAGCTCTCCGGTCTATCAATATATTTTTCGGAGAGCTACAGTTCTCTGCAGCTACTAACAGATTTTGTGAAATGATTATTTTTGTCCTTTCTAATGCGGTACTTCATGCACATTCTAGAGTTATCTCTCTTATCTCTCATTCATTCATTTTCTCTCTCTCTCTCTCTCTTTCTCTCCCTCTCTCAAAAATAATTATAACTATTATTATTATTTTAAAAAACCCAGTATATAATGGTACAAGAAACGTTTTTAAATTATAGATGTTTACAATAATAGTGGAGAGACAGTGCATATCACTCATAAATTCCGGTGATAAAAATACACAATTTTCTACAAGGAATGCAGGATGGGTATTTGTTTTCAGAATTATATTTACGTAATATTTTGTGAATTGTTTACCGAATATAACTTTTTACATTGAATTCCAATAAGTTGTGAAATTTATCTCCAACTTGATTGCTACATGTATTTCACTCTGACAATGAAAATGGTAACTAATTAATTGTTCTAAATTTTGCATTTTTTTAAAAATAAAAATGTCTGGTAAAATAATCAAGCTTCGAGGAACTTATAAGAGGAAGTATATCAAGCATTTCCTTCTTTGTACTTTTTTTTTTTTTAATATTAATGAGTACATTGTGCCAGGTATTCTTCAAGCTTTCATCTTACATGTAGCATATATATGGGTTTTCTCGACAGATCGAATTCTGTTAATCGACTTTTGAAATGATAAAAATTACATAAAAGAGACCAAAAATTAATTCCTGAAATGAACTTGATGATTCTATCAACTGAACTTGAATTTGATAATTAAAACAGTTAAGATAAACATCTCTTAGTAAGATCAGTATTTATAAATGATCTCCGGTATCGATCACCAAAACTTGTCTCCAATGGCATTAGTAATCTGAAAGCTACCAGACTTCTTCCAAACACAAAATCACAATAGATCTTTAGTGTGCCATTACGTTTCCCTTTCAAGCATTTCGCCTGCATATATCTGCTATTGGAATTTCTCAATGCCCTTCAATAGAACGATCTCATTTTTAAACTTTCACCATGATCAATAACTTTCTTCAATCTGTAATTGTACATCTAGACGTCCTAGACGGAGACGAAAAGCTCTTGTGTAGTTCTGAGTACAACAAAATACAGTTTCAAAATTTTAAACTTAAGTGCATTACAACACAGTAAAAAAATAACTAGTTAATGTCACGAAGAAAACTAGTAGATTCACTGTCCATACAATCACTACCTTAATATTAGTTTTACCAGATATTGGTATATATTTACTAGATAAGATTAGTAAATTTAGAATTGATGAGTAACTTTCACTAGGTATCTAAGTATCTATACGACCCCCGTTCCACAGCTCACTATCTTAACGCTTTACGAAACACACTAGTTAAATTCACTAGGTTTTTCTTTCAATAAAATTATATTTGTACTCCAAGTATGTAAAGATTGATGCATCCACTGGCATTTGTTTCTGTTGTTAATTTTTAGCCAATATAGTAAAATAAATCATATTGTCTAAAAATTCCATTTTACTCAGATGTTAAACTGAGCTGTCTGCACCAAGAAAAAAAAGATAGAGGGATCTCCAAATTTATCTTGGATCTTCTTTCAGGTACGTATGTAGTATCGTTTATGAAAAGGGGGTGGGTCAACATATTTTTACATAAAACATTTATCAATACTGTTTCATTTTTGGATATTTTACTTGAAAAAAGACGTTAATGGTAATCTAACAACAAAGCTCTATGATAAAGGTGATGACTTTTACTTTTCACCAATCGTCAACTTGCCTTACTTATGCAGCAATATACCTTCATCACCTGCATACGGAGTTTATATATCTCATTTGATTCGATACGCGAACATGCTCTATTTATGTTCGATTTCTAGGGAGGTAAATTATTGACAAATTGATGAAATAAGAATATCAGCAGTGTTACAACTCACTTTGAAAAATTACGCACTTTGAAAATTTTTTTCAAAGTGCTTTAAATTTTGGGACCAAGTCAACGCACTTTGAAAAAATAAATTTTCTTTTCAAAGTGCGTTAATATGGACCATATTAACGCACTTTGAAAAACTGTGTATGCAAATCTAAGGTATGATAAATAATTGAACCTGTTTGATAATTCTTCTGTGAGGAGGTCACTTCAGGATGTGAAAGTGAGCGATTTTGATTTTTCCATACTTTGAAAATTCTTTCTCGCTTAAATGCTTTACTGTACTTATTTTTTTTCAAGTTTGCATGCATTTTATGTAAACTTAAATTTATTGAAAGTTTTCAACGTCATACCAGTTATGTAAACACATATATTTGGGTGTAGCATAGGCATCAGTACCGGAAAGGGGGGTTACATGTAGGCATATAAATATTTTGCAAAGATATACATAATATATACATGTATGCATTAAAAATTGGGACTTACCTGTGGGTCAACTTTCAATTTGCTACCGACGGCTATGTACAATGTTTAAAAAAAAAAAAAAGTTGGGATAAGAACCTTCTACTCGTCTTCTCCTTGTTCTCAATGAGGTTAAATGAGTTCATGTAAATTTTAAAAAGTTTTTCGAAAGATATAATTATTACAATTTGATTTCCTCTATTACTAAAATCTAAGTCTTTGAATTTTTATTTTCATACATATCTTTTTTTCAAAGTGCGTTGCCACACAGCAGTCTCGTTTAAAGTCATCAGCTCTATGGTCAATACAATGACCTTGTCAGCAAATACAACTTATCATAAGTAAAATGCTGACTGACGTTTTTCCATACTAATTGTTATACACTGGATTGACAACGGATTTTTCCGTTATATTTCCCGATCATGACAAGGAGCAATGCTCACTCCTCCATGGCACCTGATCCCACCTCGATCTGATGTTTTGGAGGTCCGTGTTTGCGTTGCTCCTATTTTGTATTGATTAATGAACTTTTGAGCTTGAATACTTTCGTTTTCTCCATATATTTCATTGACATTCTAGACCTAAATGACTGTTTTTAACGAGGTTTTATAGATAGCAGAATGTAATTTTTGGTATATAATAAACTGAATAGTTACTAGCGTATACATGTACTAATTTAGAGCGCACGGACAATAGAATCATATCTGATGATAGATTACAGTTTGAATAACACAGCAGGTATGTTAGTATTTTAAAGATAATTTAAAAAGCCCTTGCTTTTACTTTTAAAATTTCTGGTAAACCGAATTCTTATAAACTATATTTATAATAATATATACATGCATATAAAACGACATTAATGCGAATCTATTTGGTGAATATGTAATTCAATGAGAAATAGGACGAATCATAGAATGAAAAATAATTTAAAATTTTTTAAAATTTC
>NW_026926752.1:0-28331 GCF_032062105.1 Saccostrea cuccullata | reverse complement strand
TAGCAAAATGAAATTCAGCAAAGCGATAGAAAGTGTCGAATCGTATTTAAAATTAACTACTTTATTGAAATTATCTACTCTAAATGAACATATATATATTAGTATATAACATATGTAAACAAAAACATGACACGAACCTAGTTTACATAACAAAGGTTTGGAGCTCTAAATATGTCTTGTATCTCGACAACTGACATTTAAATTTTTGATAATCATTACCTTGTTAGATATTTGTAAAATTTGAAAAATAAATTTTGAAATTTTAGTTGAAACTGTGTCCATGCTCCTTTAATGTTTTCCAAAATATTTTTTTTCTTAATTTCATTTTTATTTGACGATGTGATAAAGGGTTTGATTCCGTATAATAAACAATTTATTGCATGACAGTGAGGGAGATATAAAGATTTCTTCGCCCATGAAAAATCATATCCCCACACGTGTTGTCTTCGGGGAATATGAATTTTCATAAGCGAAGAGAACTTCATGTCTCCCTCACTATCGTGCAATAAACATAAAACATTTAGAGCTAAGACTGACTGTGAAGATCATGTGACGTGGTGTACAAATTGAACAAAACGTCGTGCTTAATTGTGACTTCACAATGCGACAGAAGTTGTTACTACCGAGTTATATTGTTTACTGACCAAACGTGTTAAATAAGTGGTGTACATTTCAATTAGGCAAAAAGGCTGTAGCCTACACATCATTTTCTCAAAGATAAAAAATGTTGAATAAAGGGCTGGGGAGTGGATAATAAATTTTACCTATTAATTTTATTTTGTTGTAAATGACAGAAAAGCATTAACATTAAATAACAACTCTTTGTTCTCATTACATAATATTTCATAAGTGAAAAAATAATACATGCAAATAGTGTAAAAGAACACATAGGTACTTGACTTGTTTTTTGACTACTATGACTTACTATAAACTCAAAAATGTGGAAGTACCTACTGATATACATATATATATATATATATATATATATATATATATATATATATATATATATATATATATATATATATATATATATATATATATATATATATATATATATATATATATATATATACGTTTACGAACCTGCAAGTCTGAATTTTGAACACGATTACCCCCCCCCCCCCCCCATAGTGTTGATGTGAACACAAAAAATGGTACTCAATTGAAAACTACAATTATTGGCCCATTTTTAAGTGGCATATTATGGGGGATGGGGCAGAATTCATATTAAAATCTGTTAAACTTAATCATCAGACTTGATCTGCTGCATAACATGTCAAAGGTAAAATTAGAAATTAGTGAATTATTTATTTGAAATTTGTTTGTATTACTTGCTTGCATTTTCAAAACGATGTCAGCAGGATTAAAAATAGCAAGTTTTGGATGTTTTTAATAGTGAAAACTCCTTTGCAATACCAAGAATTACGCATTAAAAACCTAACTCATAACGTAATGCCAGTAGTTTAATCCTCACAGTGATCTTAATGTGTGATAATGGCTTGTCATCAAGTTATAAGCTATGTAGCAGTTAGGGTATATTATATAATATATATCATGACATTAATTTTATGAAGGACAAGTATATTAATGTACCTAATATATCCCATTTTTGGGAAAATGTCATGTTTACCGTCAGCTTGCAATCAACTATTCGTCAACTGAATCCTCGAAAACAATTGACCGGTTTTCTGAAAAGTTCAATTGTTTTGCATACAATTTTCTGTTGACCGTCAGTTGACTGCTTTTCACCGAGTTGACCATTAGTTGATCATGAATGCTTATACTTTGACAATTTCATGCAAGAAAGGAGTTGAACAATGTTGAACACTCCCACTATGTGAAATATTGCAGCTTGACTATATAATTACGAAAATGTCTAGTTGACCGTCATTTTGTCCTCATCTAGCAGTCAACTAGTCATCAACTGAATACTCGAAAACAACCAGTGTTGAACACACCGACTTTGTGAGATCTTGCAGAATTGCCTATAGTTGACCACTCAATGTTAGAAAATCTCTCTGACTCTATTTATTTTGGGATTTATAAAATGGCATTATAATTATGGATCGGATTTGCAATTCCATAATTATTACAATAATCTAGAATCAAGGAACGTGTGTAAGTGGGTATTTTGTTAGAAAGTGGAGAATTTTGAACTAAAACAATTGTTTTCATGAATGATTCACCTTGTACAATACATGTTAGTATAAAATATAAAGATTTTTCTTTTCTTCATGTTTTTCTTTAAGAAATTGGAAAGACATAATACTGGAGGTAGAATATAGGTCCCTACTATTGTATACTTGTTAAAATATAATAACTTGCCGTCCGTCCACTTTTTCTGCAAAGAAAATAAAAGAGCCAGAGCAAATTGTGAGAATCAGCACATTCCTCTCATTTTTCATGCATTTATACACCCATTATTTTGACTTTTCCTACTCAGAGAAAGGCAAACTGATTGCCTTAGGTTTCAAAACTCCTCCGTTATTTTTTGGTTTGCAACATGGACTGAATAATGGAGTATTCAACAGTGGTCAACTGCGAAGAAAATATAGGAGTGTTCAACAGTGGTCAACTGCAAAGAAAATAGAGAAGCGTTTAACAGTAGTCACCTGCAAAGAAATTCTAGGGATATTCAACTAATGGTTAACTGCACAGAAAATATAGAGTATTCAACAGTTGTCAACTGCAAAGAATACATGTATGTAGAGAGTGCACATAATAAATAGGAGCATTAAACGTGGCCAACTATATGCAAACGAGCTGAAAGGTCCTTCGTTTGCATTGCAAAAATTCAATTTATGGTGAATTGACGGTCAACTGACGGTCAATTAATCGTCAATTAAGGAACCAACTGAATTCTCCGATTGAATTCTAATAGTCTTTTTTCGTATTTGATAGCGGAAGTTTGTAGATATAGAAGCGGCTATCAAACCCATTAAACTCGGAAATATGAATTATAGGTATTCTTTTGCACATTTATATGAACTTTACAACGATATAATGCTACCTTTTGCGTGCTTGGAACATCGATATCACTTGTCTCCTCATCACAAACTTCTTCCTTCACTTCAATTCGCTGGAGTAAAAGCTCTTCTGTCAAAATAATGCATATGAATTTAATTCAATACACGCTTATCTTTGAAGCGGATAAGTTATTCAATGATCTGAATCAAAACAAGGATAAGCTAATACATAGAAATATGTAGTTCAATATATTGAAATACGTATATAAAGGGTATTTAATAGTTGGATATTGTATAAAAACAGGATTAAAAAAAATATTTTATCTTGCTTCTTAATCCCCTAGAAAATGAATATTTTTCAAACAAGTCTAAGATTTCCTTGTTCTAAACAAGGTTTTTTTTTCTCAGAATATCAATGCATTTTCCCAACAGAACACTCTAAAAATACTAGGACTAGTACATGTATGTATAAAGATTCATTCTAAAGATTTTCTTAATAATGATTATATGCATAATTCTTAGCTGAGCAACATGCATATGCTTAATTTCTGTTGCATAAACATTCTAAGTAACCTGCTTAGTCATTCTTAGCTAAGTGTGTCTTAATTTCAACAAGAAAATATTTTAACTCCTTTACTCGGCGAAAAGGAAAGTCATGGGACGACAGGGGGAAACAGGATAATCTGGGACAATGACTGGGGACAACAGGGAGTGGACAGGGAGGTCAGAGAATGTCAGGGGACGACAGGGAATAAACACTGATAACAACCGTGGACGACAGGGAGTGCACTGGGAGGTCAGGGACAACGATAGGGGAATATAGAAGTAGTCAGGGAGCGACAGGTATATGTCAGGGACTGACAGGGGATTTTTTGGACTCTAAGGGGATAATCACAGGCCTTTAGATCGCTTTAATCCGACTTTAAAAAATGGGTTGTTAAAATATAGTTTTTATACACCCCCATTTTTTTTAAAGTCGAATTTAAGCGATCCAAAGGCCCGTGGTGATAATTGACTCAGCAGTGAATGCAGAAGTTTTGCCTAATTAAATGATGCTTGTAGGGGATTAAGAACCGTTTGGGGAACATTTGTAACAGTTTTCGTGTCAATAAGCGCTATTTCATTAGACAACGGAATTTTCTTTCAGAAATGCACAACAATCCATGCTTTCACTTTTTTTGTAGCATTTTTGTGCCACTTTTTGAAATTTTCCAACTTACCAAATTTGCTAACAACTCTCTGTACATGTCCAGGCTGGCTACTATCAATTTCATCGATCTCCATTCCTACCACTTTCATGTAATAATTTTAAAAATCTGTCAAAATCAAAAGATTTTCAAATGCAGTTGGAACGTTTTTTTTTTTTAAATTCATACAATTCTGACATATTGAAATTAAATGAAATAATAATACTTCAGTTAATTATCAAATATACGATTTAGATACTTAGAAAATTTGATGCTTATTAATATTTATGCATTTTACACAAGCATTTCTTTTCAGAAAAGTTGTTTGAAAAAGTAATCACTTTACCTCGTAGGAAAAACTAATCTGTTAAATTATCGCATCTACTTTGACGAGATCTGTGTCCATATCTGTTATTCTTTGGTACGAAAAGTAGTCTTTACACACATTTACCCAAGATTACCCTGTTGGGTTTGAGATTTTAGTGTAAGTCAAACCCCATTTTATACTAATGTCTTAGTTCCTTAATCCTGTTTTCCAGCGAACATCCCAGTCACGTGATATATCTATCAGATGAACGGGTATTCCTGCTTTATACACATATACTTCCTTTTCAATAGAAATATAGTACATCTCAAATATTTTCTATAGCAACGATAAAATTGCGGTAGAACCATAAAACAATTAATTTTTATAAGCCTTTCAAAATATGTGTGTGAACGATTTTCAAAAAAAAAAAAAAAAAATCAGAGTCGCTATACATTCAATATTCAACAAAATATTTAAAAGCTCATCTCTATTGAAATCATTTTAATTTGAAACTGATATGTGTTTTGGATATGTAAGATTTCTTATATGTGGCTGTTTTTTTTATTATATTCATAGTACCGGTATTATGATTTCTTAAAATCTTTTAAATCTAAATGTAAAATGGATATTCTGAGAACTGATAACTTATGCATCGAATCATTTTCTAGGGTATACAAATTTGATTGAATAAAGGGGCGAAAGTTGATAATAAATCGTACCTATAAATTTTATTGTGTTGCAAATGTCAACAAATTATCCTTAGCAATCTACATTTTTATACCTATTCAATTATGTTAATAATTTTGCTTTATATTTAAGGACAAAACTATTCCCATAGCTGGAATTTTTTAAAACCAAAGTTCAAGTATACCTGAAATGTTTGTAAGCCAAAGTTCAAGTGATATTGATATTAAGTTTGTATCAGACATTTTCAAAACCATCGAAGTCAACAGGAGTCCATAATTAGTTCAGGAAATGAAATTGATAACAGAAAATATATTTGGTTAGTAGGAAAATGAACGTATTCTAGGAATTTTAATTATTCAGTAAGGAAGTTTCCATATTTTCTAATCAGAGTAAGAAGATAAGTTGAGTTCTCAGTTTTGTTAAGTAGTCTTCTTATTTCAATATAAACTGAAGATATGTCTACAATATTATTTTTACTGGTCAAATTAAAAATGTAAATGTCTGAGTTTGAAAAAATGCTCCCTTTGAACTCTCCTCCCCCTCCCCAATATCTATCGAGAAGGAGCACCTTGCCTACCTACATTTTGCTCCTAAGGTTAAAATTGTAACTTCGTACTAGATTACACATTAAAAGTAATGTAATAGGAGGGTTCATCCAAAAGTAGTGTCACAACCACGATAAAATTGCTACTAGTCGACGTAAATCAATGAAATTATACAAGATCGAAGCTATATTTAAAACAAATCAGTCCTGAAAAATTCAAATCAAAGTGATGTATGTTGTTCGAAATATTGAATTATATACAAAGTGCACTAATGGTAGTCGCCGCACCTAATAACGTCATATGATGGATACGCAACGTCGTACACTTTAACGCTACCCCTTCGTTTCATTAAAAAAATTTGAGATTCATGAACACATTCACATATATCTCTCTTTTATAAGAATTATTGGCACCCATTGTAATCAATCTATATATAATTTAGTCCTCTGTCGAAAGTTTTTAACAGTACCATAAGACAATCTTTCAGTTTCTCATATTGCTGTAACTGTCTAAACGTCTCTCTTTTTGGACAACGTCAAACACCATTGAACGTTTCCGCCCGACCTCCCCTTTTCGGCCGTTCTATCCATTCAGTGACCCATGACCCGTCAAAAATCTCTGAAAACATCTATAAACAAACGAATGTGTTTAAAATGGATATACCAGGGTAATTTATTAATGTTCCCCATGTACCAATATTTTGGTTTGGGTGAAAAAATTAAACTTGAACTGATGTTAAACATGATTTATTGCAATTAAATTCTGTGAATTTAATTTTTTTCCTGATTAGTTTTTAGATACCAATTAACTAAGTCTTAAATTTAAATTTCAAAATCTCATATATTTCTTTGCTTTATAGAACTCATGTCAATCAGTCAACGCCAACTTAGCTACACTATCATCCGAAAGAGAAAAAAACTGGATTCGCGATACGTTCAGGGGTATACTGAAGTTTTGAAAACATTTTTAAACTATTGTAATGAATAATTTTTCTTCATAATGATAACCAATTTGACAACAAAAATCATCTTCTGTATACCTGTATGTAAAATTATCCTTTCCGTTATATTTCTAAATAATAAAAACAGGTTCTGAAGTTTGGATCGATGCTACAGATTCTCTTAAAGAAGGCACGTGTAGATGGTCCTCCACTGGAAAATTGCTAACGTACACTGCTTGGAACAAAGGGGAACCTAATGATGCTCATGGAAATGAGAATTGTGCATTTGTTTTCTTTCCGAATGGAAAGCTTCTTTGGAATGATAATAACTGCAGAGAAAAACTACAGGCTCTATGCAAAAATGCAGCCTAACCAAGATGATACCTTATATCTTATATAAAAATAAAATGTATCAAATTAATGGTTTCTTAAGTTTTTATTTTGATAAAATTGTATCACTGTATCAATGGAACTTTGAGCTACGCGTAAATTTTGCAATGTTTTGGGACCTTTCTTCACTCTTTTGTGTCTCTATTCCTAGTAAGTTGCTTTGCTGTGAAATGGTCTCCACTGTTTGAATGACATATTTTTCTGTTCATTTCAAGAAATGTTATAAATCCAAGAAGGATGTGATACCGTCATTTAATTTATTTAATATTTATGTTTGTAAAAAAATAGAACAAATTTTTCAGAGGACAGTGTTGTCTTCATAGTGTATTTATCTGGTATCCTGCATGAAGTTATATATTCTATTTCATTGTGAACAGAGAGCTTCGTTAAATAAAAAAAAATTAATTTGCTCTTTTATTGAATAGTTGGTTTCTTTTTTAAATCAAACTTTTTTCAGAATTAAAATGAGATCACATGGAAGAAATTAGAATAGTTTTTTCTATTTGCATTGCCCATTATACAATCGTTTTGTTTTTACATTCCACAATAATTTTTCAATTTTTGAACAAATAAAACAAGTAAGATATGTTCCTTGATATGGTTATAACAATTAGATGAAAACAAGTTCTTTTGTTTTATAATACACGTAGCTGTGAAATTTTAATGCAATTAAAAAAAGTGAAATTTGATTTTAAAATATATTCATTAAGGTTTCGTCAAAGGTCAGCATGTCCAAAAACTTAACTTTACAATAGCTCCAAAAATATGTGGTTCATAAAGTTAAATATTCTAAAGTTTATAATTGGATTAACAGAAAGAAAGTATCATTTGGTTACAATTACTTTCAAAAACATATTTTATCGAGAAAAAATCTTCTTAAAAATGCATATATTTTTTCAAAAATTACACCTAATTAATTCCGTATGATCAAAGTCATAATTGCAGAAACAATATATGTTTATCAATAAAGGGCAAGTTGGACTTAGACAGCATCTAAGTTATTTTCCTAGTTTATTTTGTCCAAACGTGAAGTTTGTTAAACCGAAAGTACATTGCAAATGGCTGATTTTATAGGGGTCTTGTCTTTATACATGTCATGCTTTCAATAACAGCCTTTCAGAGACCATTCACATCCAACTTGCCTTTCATTGATAAACATATATCATTTCTGCAATGATGATTTTCACTTAAAGTATAGAAGCAGGTGCATTTTATTTTAAATATGCAAATTTCGAGATATCTTTTTTCCAAAAAATGTTTTATATATATGTATATATATATATATATATATATATATATATATATATATATATATATATATATTAGGGATGTCAAATCGGTCAATTTTTAATACTCGGTTACTTGAACGTTTTTCCGATCGAGTACCCGGGTACTCGGTAAAAGTGTAAATAAATATGAACAAGTAAATTGATGAATGTAAAACACGGTAAACACTTGTAGAAATAAAACCACATGCTCTGTTAGGAGGTTTACACGTAAATGCATTTCTGTTGCAACAATGATTAGAACTTCGTGCCCGACGAAATTTAATACAACAATTATTTAAGTTCAATTTATTTATCAGATAAACACAAGAAATAAAATCGTAAGTGGTCCATTGTGTTTTTGTTTAAAAAAAATAATATACTCCGTAATTGTAATGCAACTCTTTGTTGCATTTGACGTCAAGTTACATTGTATATATCAGTCGTACAGTTTGAATTGAACTTGACCAAGTTCTAACAGAGCCGGGATTTTATAGTATCACGGTTTGGTATTTTGTAGTTTGGTGCAATGATGGACATAATTTTTTAAGCCTTTGCCGTTAACTATTTGTACATGCATGTATTGGCATGTAATGAAACACAACCATATCAACAGTCGCGCGCGTGTAATATCATCTGTCTCTATTCCCGAGAAACTACGGCTTCTCGGGGAATTGACAAAATTATCTAATTTATTTAATCATAACAGACCTTAAAAGATGTTCAGTGAAAACAAATACTTAAAGAAAATCAAAAAATAAGGGTAGAAGACAGCCGAAGGTGAGAAAAGCCAGGTAACAGGCGCTTGGTCACGATAATTACTGTATAAACACTGCCACGGGCGATAACGGTCATTTAGAGGAGTAGGAAACCCTAATTACTGTATGTACAAGTGCAATGAGTATTTTACCTTTTAAAACAAATTGTTTAATTCATTAATAAATAAGCTTAGAAATATTCAAAAATATACATTCGAGTAACCGAGTACCGATTTTAGTATTCGATACTCGGACGTTCGATCGAGTACCCGGTTAACCGGGTACTCGTTGACATCCCTAATATATATATATATATATATATATATATATATATATATATATATATATATATATATATATATATATATATATATATATATATTTTTTTTTTTTTTTTAAGTGATACTTTCTATCTGATATTTCATGATATAATTATAAAAATGTAAAAGTTTTAACTTTACACCTCACATGGATTTGGAGCTCTTGTAAAAATAAATTTTTGGACATGTTGACATTTGACGAGACTTTAAACGTAAATTCGATTGAACGGCAAATATGAATGTCTATAATTGTTCTCTCCAAAATGCCTTGTTTTTCACTCCATATATATAATCAAAAACTGGTAGTAAATTTCACTAGACAAAAATCGGGTGCAATCGTGTTTCAAGAAGGGCATGCAATATCGCAATTAATGATGATGTCTTGTCTCACGGAAGCAATCATATTTACAATATATAATAAACCCAACTCTTTGATATAAAATATTGCTAAAGTACATTTGTTCAACATGTGTTCTTCTTTGATTTGTTTGTATATATCAGCCTTAATTCTACTGACTGGCGCCAAGTCTGTACCTGGGAAATCAGATTTACTGAAGGGAAAACTATGGAATCTACATGTCAAATTTCAGAAATCTGCCAAGGCCACGGGTTCTGAGTTGACGGTAGTTTTAAATTCTTTTTTTTCTAAACAATAAGTAAGAAATCTAACAAGATATTATCGATTTTAATTTACTTTAATTCTTTTAGAAAATTGACTTTTTTTTTAAATTTTCAAATGAAGGAAACACACTTTGAGACAAGGATAAAAACCATTTGTAAAAATTCAGGGTGTTTGAAAGAATTCGAGGACATCAGTGGTAAAAATCTTTTAGTTTAGGAAATTAATAATGATAAATAATGCTTCGTGAATTAAGTTTGAATTGAGTTGAGCGTAAAATTATACAACAGTGAATCAAAAACATTTAAACTTTTGCAATAAAAAATCTGCAGGAAGCAAAAAGAAGTGTCCTGAAGGCTGGAAAAGGTTTGATGATAACTGCTACAAGCTCCTGACTAAGAGTGCCTCTTGGTCTATATCAAAGGTAGGTGTAAGAAGATTATATGATAAACAATGTGGAGATGATGTTTGAATTTACATTTTTTATCTTTTGGCAAAGTAAAGCTTTACATTATTCTCAACAAGAGGTCCATGGGCCACAATACTCTCCCAAATATTCTTTACTCTTTCTTCAAAAGAGATAACTTTAAATGTATAAAAGTCTTAGTCATAAATGTGAGGTATATTTTTGACTAATTTTGCAAGCTACGCAAAAATTCTTTATATTTTACTTTCGTTATAATTATCGATTGCTTTATTACTGTGATTTTTAATGATTTACGTCTTGGTAATGTGTCTGATATAGATAAGATTACTTTTTTAAAAAAAAAAAACCATTTTTCTTTCTAGAGATCATGTCAAATGCTCAACTCAACTTTAGTTCGAATAAACTCCGAAAGAGAAGGTAACTGGATCTATAAAACTTTTAAGGGTAAGGTGATTTTTTTTTCTAATTTTATTTTAATATCGTAATGAATCTCATTTTTCACGGACAAACATTTTGCACAACGAGTTCTCTGTGAGACAATAAAGCCCATCATATGCAGGTTATTATATATGGTATTTTGCTACATATAAAAAAATCAACAGTTTAAGAACTTACGACTTTTCAGCTTAAGATGCAGTCCACCGAAAAACCAGGCAGTATTGTATAAATAGGCGGCACATCCAATGTGAGGAATATTTGATATTTTATTAAAAACAATATCAATGTAGTTCAAAAGGAATAATGTAATTGAAGATTTGTTTGAAGATTGCTTATTTAGTAAAATATCCTTGTGTTTTTTTTTTTTTTAATTCCCCTATATAAACCATTGAATGTAGGTCAGAAACAAAGAACTGTAATTTCCAATACATTTTTAACAGGACTATAATTCACACTTAACTAAATCTAGAAATATTTCATCTTTTTGTTTAAAAAATAAAATCGGTGGGAAAAACACTTTTGATAGTAGTTTTCTGGCAAAATATATAGACGTTTTTATGAAATTTTGCGATGCAAGAGTTATCTCCCGTGGCATCGGTAAATCTGCTAAACATCTTTTTATCGGAATCCTAGTGAAATATTTAGAATCGATACACTAAAGAAAATTTTTAAACAAAAAATAACTTATTTATTTTCAAAATATAATTCATTTTCGCCTCCAAACATAAAATTTAGATTAAAATTGGCTCTATTATTCAGGTTGAATCCACGTTTCCATTGATGTATCAGTGACGTCATATACCTGACCACTATTGTGTCACAATGAAATAGTTACAAGTTTTCCAGAGAAGTTTGTAAATTCTTTGCGTAAAAGTGTATATAGAAAAAAGATTATCAAATTGAAAATGTATTATATACACGTACAGCGTCTCAGCTAGATGTATTAAAACAAGTCCGTTTTGATAAGTAATTTTATGCATTTCTGAGAACTAATTGTTTTTTAACTGATTTACTAGGATATGCGTAAAAATAATCAATGAAGTTTTCATAATTAACATTTCTTATAAAATTGGGATGAGGAGATTTTATTTTCTTCTGATTAACCAGGAATCAATGATGAATATTTTAAATTTACGCATCATTTAATTCAACGATGTTGAGATGTTTACTTCATGATATTTGTAAAAACTTTTAAATAAAAAAAAACAATCTGCGGTACGTTTAAAAATGAAAAAAACAAAACAAAACAAAGAACAACTGAAAATTAAGTTATAAAAATATAATTATTGTGGTAAATTACTGCTGAACTCCCCAGTAACTGAAGATGGTTTAGTGAAAGCAATATGAGCTCCATGTTGGACATCGGAAAAAAAATTGTAAATTTGTAATTAACTATTTCATTGACAGGAAAATAGAACATTTATAAACTTCTGTTGTTAATATTTGCAATGGAAGAGCTTTTTATAAGCTTTGATTGAAGCAAAATTGAATTATTGTCGTCCTGTACAATAATGATTTCTGTATATTCGGTTGTACAGATATATTTCCTCTGAAACATTTTAAAACTTTATTTTGGTCTTATTGATCCTACGGGCTTAGATTACATACAGACAAATCATAATAACACATTTTATCAAAAAAATAAAATTCTCGAAAATGCAGCTCATATTGCTTTAAATATTTCGTTTTCTTTTTATTTTATTTATTTATTTTATAATTTGGCCATTGAAACAATCACACACTTACATTTAATATGGAGTTAAAACATGTGACTATGTTGGCCAAAATGAAACCCGTTTTTAAAAATAATGATGTCATGATGCCCCCCCTCCCCCGCTTTTTCCTTTCGATTTATGGACGCTTAAATATAATGATACTATATATGAAAGAAAATTTCTTATTTATATAAGATCAAATTTTGTTAAAGAGGAAAATGAAAATGTAGGGGGGAAAGACTTTACAGGTGGCAGGTAAAAAAAAAACTTTTTTTTTTTTAAAAAGTCGAGACTGTACATATAAAAATATTTTTTTGGATTTAGGCAAGTTTAATTTCGCCACTGATAGAATTTAACTCTTTAATTCCTGAGAGAAAAAAAATTACTTGGAAATAAGATTAATAATGAAGCTAGAAAGCTGTCTGCTCTCAGTTGTTGCATAATGCATGTACAAATACATTTTTTTTTTAAATACCGAGTATCAAGAAATCAAACAGATGTTTTACATGTAATCTTCATGTACGTAAAAGACATTAGTAATTTAAATATATACATTTCAATTTATGGATATACTTATTTAAAAAAGTTGACTGACTGAAAAGAAAAAAAAGACAAGCATATTTTCCTGATAAATTAAAATGAAGAGCCAAATTTAGGAAATATCTATTTTGGCGTTTATATTTCTCATGCGATACGCAAGAGCATGCTCTACGTATGAACAATTTATAAAACGAGGTCAAATGCTGATTGACGTTTTTTCATACTTATTGTTAGTCCATTATTTATACACTGAATTGACGACGGATTTTTCCGTTATTTCCCGATCATGACAAGGAGCACACGGCGGGTGTGACCGGTTGGCAAAGGATGCTCACACCTCCATGGCACCTGATCCCACCTCTGATGTTTTAGAGGTCCGTGTTTATTCTGCTCATATTTTGCATTGCTTTATTGACTTTGATATTGAATATTGTTCGTTATCTCCATATCCTTCATCAAATAAAAGAAGTTGACGATAGGAATATTAAAGTCATCATGTTTCTCATAAAGTTTAATTGTTAGTTTGTCGTCAATGTCTCTTTCTTGTATCATATTCAATTATGAAACAGATGTGTCAGGTTCTGTCGTGTGTTTTATTTGCAGTTCAATCTGACGTATCGAGTGAAAATGATAATTATCAATTCATAAAACCTCAACAATATAAATTTATCTAATAAGATATGGGGATGAGGAATAGTATTCAAGCTCAAAACAAAAGTCCATTGAAAAACACAAATCAGCAGCAAAGCAAATATGGACATCTAAAACATAAAAACTTGGATCAGGTGCCATGGAGGAGTAAAATTTCCTATCGACCGATCAACCTTCCGTGTGGTCCTTGATATTCTTTGGCAAGCAAAAACAATCAGGACAAATCAGTGTGTTTATAATAGCCTAGAACACTTCAGTCAGCACTGGACTTGATGAAAGAGTGTACTCGCTGAGAAGATCATCGTATCAAACACAGAACCTGCTAAATGGTAACTTTAAACATCAACATGTTTGTCAATAGTTTTCAATTCTAAGAAAAGGTATGTCAATCAGAAATTCAAGCATCTTTTTAATATCAACTTCGGAGTATTTGTGTGGAAATCAAATTTTTTTTTTACATGTAACAAAATAATTTTCAAATGACCATAGGCGAGGTTAGTAAAGCTACTTGTTCCATACCTATTAAAAAGCAGCTGCCTGTAATATCAAAATGCCTGGACTTTAATTTAATGTGGGGAATGAATATACATAGGCAATTTGGCCATATATGATCCACATATGCATTATCTTTCATATGAGGATCATATGTGGATCATATGTGGCGAAGTTGCCTGTGTATGAAGTATTGAAAAGTCGTATGTTTTGTTGTTATTGATTTAGTGAGTAGGTAAAAAACCCCTAAATGATCCTTGGAGTTTTTAAATATTCACATCTGATTTATACAACTTCTCGAATATACTGTTGCTCAGTATTCAGAAGTTTCTCCTTCACTGATGATAAAATTTTAGTGAGGAGTAAAGAAAGAAACTTAGTAGAACATTTACTGGAATCCGCCATGTTTGTTTGTAGCGATTTTTATGAAGTTTAGGAATCCAATATACATTTGGTAATTCAAATTCGTTTTGATTGTTGGGAATATTAAAAATATTAGCACATATTTTCAGCTTGTCAGTAAATATGTGCCCATTACCAAAGCTTTTCTCCTGAGAACTGTGCTTTAAAAAATATTGATTGGGATTTATGTATTCGTAATCCGGAAACCTGGACCAGAAATTATTAGTATCTCGTGCACCACTCTGAAATTACAGCATCAATCAACCAAAGCTGATGTTGTAAATACATTTATCTGACCACTGTTGCCAATATCTGCCATCCAATAACTTAATGTGTTTTTGATTCTATAAATCAAAGTGATGTTACAAAAACAAGTATAGGTCTTATGTAATGTATTATGGGGGTCTGGGTAGTATAAGTAATTACTGTCTTTGATAATTTAAGCTAACCTATGATTTAAAGAATTTCCTCCTTAGAAATTAAGGGGGCCGACTTTGGTTTTCATTGCGCAACATTTCGTGCATCATAGTAAAATGAAGCGTACTCACTGTTTTAAAGCAACTTTTTTCACTTGATTAGTAAAATTAAACAAAATTAAGAAATTGCAGGTTTAAAAATGTAATTACAATTTTATACAACTGATTTTTTAAACCGATTTTGCAACTGATAGGTAGGTTGACGTCGTTATAGTGTGTTTTTGACGTTATGATAAACTGAAGCTATTAAGAAATGGGTAATAAAAATGTTATTTAAAAAAAGTAATAAACATACGCTCTTGAAATTCAAAACATAGAAATTTAAGAATATCCCCAATGTTTTTATTATGTTTTCATATAAATCTCTTTTGCCCGTTATTTTTTGTAGTACTTAATAAAAACAGAAAAATTCGTTAATTTTTTGCATTTTGAGATGCCCCCTCTGTTAACAAGACGGTAGAATTTTGTGTCTCTTACATATAGTGTACAATATAGTATTACTCATCATATATTATAGTTATAACAAAAAGCCTATTGTAGCATTTGTATAATATGCTTTAAAGTGCTAAAAAGTGGCACTTTCTTATATAATCCTATAGTAAATGTACCTGTATTTTGAGACGGTCCCTTAAGAATACCTGGACGGTAGATTTTCCCCAAATTTGGCATGAACGCTGTAGTTAATGCAAGCTATATATGGTATAAAAATGAAAAGTTTTGCTATTGTAGTTTTCACACAATAATACCCCATTCGGCCCCTTAAATGTAAAATTGAATGCCACATTAAAATACCCCTTCAAAATCAAGCCTTCTGATAACATGGCCCAATAAGAACCCATGAAAATGTAAAATGATTGTTGGAAGATTTGATCTCAATATATTACATAGGTGTTGTCAATCAGGAACTCCAACACCTTTTTAATATCAAAGTCGTGGTCAAGTGTATAAAATCATAATCTGTTTTTCAAACAAGTTTTAAAGATAACCAGAGAAAATACTGAGTGTACGAAATTTATGAGCTTTATCGTATTCAGAAATTACAAACTCGTCCATTCTTATACTTTTGCTTTCGGAAAAAATATTGTGATTCCAGATTTTTAAATGAAAAATATAAAAATAACGAAAATTGATCGATCTCAAGCAAATCCAAATCTGTGAAATGTTGTTTCGAATTTAAGATATCAAATGACAATTACCACTTCTCGCATATGTTTTAAAAAGTACTGTTAACGTTACTATTCCACGCAGAAAATATATAAGCGATGTTAAACCGGATGTCATGGACATACGCCAGGCTACGCATGCACGAGAATGCTGAAGTTCGCCCCTTATACTTAATATTTATACTTTTGAATGCAAATTAAACATTGATTATATAGCATAAGCATTTTAAAAAGTAGGAAGAATTTCCAGTATATGAATTAAAAACTTCATTTTACGACTAGTTCAAGGTTTTAAAAGATAGAAAAAGTCTTCACCGGTATTAGTTTTTTGCATCAAGACTTGCAAAATAATCTTATATACAGCAATCCAAATACAGCTTGATACAGGCCTGTAACAACGGTTTTCCATGTAGGGGAGGGGGAGGGTGGCTCCAAACAAATTCTGACAGAGCTGTGCTTCACGTGTACCATGACATCTATTTTTCAAATAATCCAATGATAAATTCTTCCCTAGAAATCCTGAACAGATGTTACAATGTAAGTTCC
This sequence comes from Saccostrea cuccullata, assembly GCF_032062105.1. NCBI lineage: Eukaryota > Metazoa > Mollusca > Bivalvia > Ostreida > Ostreidae > Saccostrea > Saccostrea cuccullata. Next base: position 11,494 of record NW_026926752.1, on the reverse strand, counting down.
AGCTATTATTGGTTTCATTTATCAAATTAACCCAATTGTTTAGAATTACAAAACTATTTACAAATCGGAGTTAAAGTTTAACAATTTTGCTTTGAAGGTACTATCAGTCAAAGTAGGCAGATCATTGTAGAAAATGTGGACAATCCGACTTGAATATTCACGAAACCTAGAAATTTTCTTTAAATGAATTTCAGTCAGAAACACATGCATATGGTACGCGTTTTGCAGTCCTTTTTTAAAGGACAGCAACTTGTTATACTATTTTCCTGAGAAGTAAAAAAAAGATTTTTAGATTTTGTTGTGTTTCTTTGTTTCTTAGGATTTTTTATTTACAGATCTAAAAGATATTTGGAATAGATAATGGCATTATATTACAGGTGCCCCTTCTTAGATCGATGCTACTGATGTACTTCAAGAAGGAACGTGGAGATGGTCCTCTACAGGAAAGGTGTTAGCGTACACTGCTTGGAAAAAGGGGAAACCTAATAATGCTAGTAATGAGGATTGTGCATTTGTCTACTATTCCGATGGTAAACCTCTTTGGAATGATGTTACCTGCAGAACCGAAACATATGCCTTATGCCAAAAAGCACCATAAAAGACGTATTTGATTATATAAGAAAATCTAATTAAATTTTAGAACTACATGTAGCTGTTGTTTTGTAAACAAAATAGCCCCCTCTTCAAGGTCTCTATAACGCCGAAAAAAGCTGAAATATTTCCGACTCGGTGTAATACAACATTAATCAATCAATCATTAAATCAAAACCTGTACTCATAATGGGGCAATATAAATGAGTGGCAGAGAATTCTGATAAGAAAATCAATGTCAGACTTGAAGTCTTATTGGAGTCCTCCATCTGGAAGAAATGCTATAATTTGCATTTCATATATTCCACTGTCCATGTACGAAGTTCTATCATCGTGGGGTTACATTGTATTATATAGATGAAAATTGCCATTGATGTTTAATATATCAAGGATAAAAAAGAAATTAAAAAAGCGTATCTTTCTATTTCATCTTTAAACATTCCAAGTTAGAAATTTCGATTTTAAAAAGGTTTACGTTTAACCTGGACAAAATTTAAATGAAGAAAACAAAAATATTGAATTGTTCACGGATTTTTCCGTTATTTCCCAATCATAGCAAGGATCACACGGCGGGTGGGACCGGTCAGCAGGGGATACCCACTCCTCCCTGGCACCTGATCCATCCTCTGATGTTCCGTGTTTGCCTTGTTACTATTTTGTATCGTTTAATGGACTTTAAGGCTTGAATACTGTTCTTTATATATAATGTTCATATTTTTCATTACTGATGTTCAAAGCATCTATTCCTTTGTTGGCAAATTTAAGTTTAAGAAACCGACAGATTGAGCCAGAATTATTTTATATGGTAGTTTCAAAACCTGCACTGGATTTGTTTTGTTTTTGTGTTTAGGTGCGGTTTACTTTTATATCTCTGTACTTTCATTGAACGGCCTTTGTACAACAAAACTGTTTAAAGCAGAAATAGTAACTCTGGGCACACACAATCATGCATTATTGAAAAATACATGAAATGTTTAAACTGTCAAAAAATAATTAAATGAAAAATGATTTAAAAGAACAAAAATTAATTATAAGCTTTGCAGAGTTAAGTGAAGTGACTAGTAGAACTTTGTATATGGACTCCCCTTCACTTTCTTGTAAACATCAATATCTCATTCATAACTATGAACATCTGTTACCGTGATAGATTGTGGGTATGGAAGTATACTCTCTTGTTAAAATACATTAAGTTTGTTTTAAATTGGACAATCTCTAGTTTTAATGTATTTGACATTGTTCTTTTGACACAAAGGCATTTTTAATGCCGTTTTATGTATTTGAATATAACTCTACTTTCTTTTTAGTGTTTAGAAGATACGCTTCGAAATGCTAAATAATACAAATTGCTGTTGCATTTTGTGAATCAGTTCGTTTTGAACCAATTGTTTTATCAAATTATCAGGAAATTTATAATTACACGAACCAAGCTACAACTAGTAACATTTTATTAGTGTGATGTTGCAGAAATATATGTATTGGGTTATGCAAAATAAAAATATCTGCGTGGTTGCCATCGTTCATCCTCCATATTAACAAGCAAATAAAGAAATATTAGTGATAGTTAACGTTCAAATGTAAAACTAATCATTGATCCTTATGTTACACTGATAGAAGAGCCTACTTCTTAAGAAATCTTTCACACACAGATCTTTGAAAAATCGAATCAAACCATTTCATGTGCCTATCTAAATGTAAAGTCAGTAAGACTTACCAAACATGCAACAGAAACACATTCTGTACAAAAATGTTTTACAAAGCTCATGAAAATCCAGTATGAATTAAGAAACATTCTTCACTTCACTTCACTTATTAACAGATATAAAATATAGAAAACAGCTTCCAGTTACAAATATGATACAAAAATTTCAGAAGTTTTTCATGCGCGTGTATATTTTAAGAGATGCGACCGATTTTAATTTTTATAATTTTGTTATTTGTATCTAAAATCAATAAAACCTGTAATTCAACCCAGGCTATTTGTCATTTACTGTCCACTGACACGATACGATGACTTCTAGATTACAGAATTATGAACCTTGTACTTTGTCTATTTTCCAATCTTGATTTTGGGAGAAAAAAAACATGCCATTGATCATCTTGTAGGAATGTACTAAGTAAAAATTAAGAACTTTTAAATTTGTTTCTTTAAGATCCATTAAAATAACTAGAAATTAACAAACGTTAAATTATTTGATCTATTTATTGTACCCAAAGGAAATAGTTAATGACTGGTAATTAAATGATGAAAGTACCGGTATATAAGCCATTGATTAACTTGACAATACTGTACGCCTATTTGTTTGTCGGTCTATCTATATATATACAGATAGTGAATTTCTGACAGATTATATGGAGTATGTGAACTTTCAAATAATGTTGATCCCTATGATAGTGAGCTGAATTGTATTTGGTTACTCATTTTTCAAAAAGACAATTTAATGTACAAAATGTTCATTGGTTTTTTATATCATTGCATCTACATATATTAGATTTCTTTTGTTTTTGATGTTGCTGAGGCTGCCAATATTATCTTGGCAGGTAAATATTTACAGTACCTTATACCATTTTTATTCTCAATAAATTTCTTACAACATTTCAGGGGCATGTTTTATAAAAGAACCTTTTTTAAGACTTAATATCCATTCTCTGTAACCACTTAAACTTCGTTGCCACGCATGGTCACCGATTTTGATGAAACTTCACCCAAGCTTAGTACGTGACACCAGAAACAAATATCAAACAAAATTTCATTGCTAAGTGTCTCGGTTGCTATGGCAACAGCCGAAAAAGTTTGAAAAATCGAGATTTTCAGCTACTTTAAATCTTGACTGTGGCTTAATAAAAACTAGAAAAAGCAAACAAACCATTCTCACAAAAACATGACACCTTGATGTCACTTATACTGTAAAGAAACTGTTTAGAATATATCTCTAAGTAAGTGGTAACCAAGGGTACATTTGGAATACATTTAAAATGCTGAAAAATGCTGGAAAACACTCCGTATTCACTAATGGTAGGTGTTACATGCTCAAACTCAATCAACGATTTCAGAAAAACAATGAAAATGGTTGACCTTAAGTATATAAGTATAAGCAATATTATTCTATAAATAACTTTTATGGTTACCATGGTAACACAGTGTAACCATGTAAAACCAGTAACTAAGGGTTAATGCTACTGTCTTGAGGAAAAACATGAAAATTCAAGACTGGCAAATATGCATCCTTAGGACCTTGCAACACCAAAACCATGAGAAAAATTGGGTATTATTGCTACTTTGCAGTGTTACCATGGAAACAAAGTACCAGTGCTTAAAAGTGAATTATTTTTCGCTGCATGAAGAATTAAATTGCCAAATAATCAAGAAACAAATTAAAGGACTCAGCTTGATTAGTACTTATCTGTTAGAACTGAAGTTGAATATCATATATTGATAAAATTTGATGAAGGAAACAACACTGTTGCTATGGTTACCAAGAAGGGAAAATGTTCGATTTTGTGAACTTTATATCAATATTAAACCCTGTGTGCCAACTTCTTGCATCCCCTTAGAGATTGGATGATAGTCAAAACTAAAAGTCAAGTTAGCTGCTAATAAATATCAATCATAAAAGTTTTGGGAATGTACATTTAAGGGTACGTATCCAAGGAAAAAAAGTATTTTTCAGGTTTTTAAGCATATATTTTCTGCTTATTTCCATAGCAACGCTCTATTTAAAGAATTTTATCTGAATTTTTTTCAAATAGGAAAACAAGGAGCACACCAACATCTTTAAGAATTTTTTATCATTAGTTATGAGGAAATGTGCTTTTTTAAAAGATAGGATCAGATTTAAACATACAGAGTGTTACTTTGAAGGCTCTGTGTGGTATAAAAACTGGCAACTGTTGCCAACCAAAATGAAATATCATAGTTTGTTCTTGGTATATGTTTCAAGGCTCTTTTTTCTATTATTTGGTCACATTTCATCCTATAATTGCTTTTTATTTTTACGTGTATGACTTTATAAAATTCAATGAATTTTTTTTTTACTTTTGAATACTTTGTTACCATAGTAACGTATGTAATAGTTGATTTACCAAACATGTTTATCATGCATTTGAGACATCTGACCTTCAACTTTTGGAAACAGTCATTGCCAATTGTTTTCTTTGCTGCAAATGTTAGCTATGGGGCTCTAAGCATGTTAAAAAATGCAATTTTTCGAAATTTAAGACATGTTGCCATAGTAACTATAAAACATAGCAACCAATTTTTGCCTGATTTCAGTTTAGGGTATCAATGACTTTTATCATAGAGAGTTTGGAGAAATTCTTAGACTATGCGTGCCACAGCTCCTATATAAAATTTCAAATCATTACAGAGAATGGCTCTTAACACTTTAGATGATAATGTAATCTCGCAAAATCAATTAATCTGTTATAAATTACTTGCATTAAAATATCTATCAAAATTATTTTTTTTTAAGGATTAAAGCAAGATCTAAAATTATAACAAGATTCTCCGCCCCCTGCATCATCTGACTCAAGAGGCACCTCCCATTGCACTTTGTGACCCTCCATTATGGAGACTTCATCCGATATTTAAGCTGTCAACCCCTCTAAATTGATTTGTTGCTTTGGGAAAGGATTTAAGCCTAGTTTCGATGTTCTTTATGCAACACCAAATCTTTGTCAGGAAAACATAGGTGATCCTCCGCTGACATTTATAATCTTTTTTTAAATTTGGTTTTTTAATGAATTTTTTGTGTCTTATTTCATTCTTTTTACACGGATCCAAAATCACATTGCAGGGAAATGATTGATTATTAGGAAAATCAAATTTTTAATAATTTTATAATTTTTCTATAATTTGAGTTTAAGAAGTACATGTTCTTATTTCCGTGTACTTTTGAATCTGTACATGTTGTGTACAATTTGAAGAATTACGCGATATGCAAAACTGATGACTTAAATCACAGTAAATTAGGGAATTTCCCTTGCTAAACGTACACGTAGACTTTTAATGGGTAACGGTCATCTGTTTAGCCCATTAAGTTTTGAAATATTTAATTAAAATTCAACAGCTGAAAAGTACATGCACTATTAATTAACTGGTGAGAGTCAGGTCTCATCAAATGATAATCTGATTGTTACAAAATCAAAGAAATAAACAACGTATTGAAATTTCATTCATACAAAAATGTAGTAATAAAAGCTATTACTAGTATCACATTAATATATAATAGTGCCCCAGCAGAAATACGTGTATATTTAACGAGTTTATCACCAAATTATCACTGAAAGTATCATTTGATAACAAACTTATTATTATAAGCTAAAATTCTTTTATGTGATAGTACTGTATTTATTATATCTGCCAAGATTTCCAAATTTTTCTGTGTGAGAGTTGTGCGGGTCATTGATAACTCTGATCTTAGTTGTTTATATCATTTCACTTTGCATCTTTCAAAATATTATTACAAAATGAAGTCACTTAAATAAGTTCCCCCTTGTTGACAATGTCCTCAGTTATTTTATGCTGATTATCATTCCATTGTTTTTCGTTTTGTGTGTCTTGGTTTTCGTTTCTTTTTTCGTGTTTTACACATACTCCACAAAAAACTCGATTTGGTGATATTTTCTATATTTTTAGAAATGGGTCCAATTTTCTATTGGTTAAGTTTACTTTAATTGTCCTTTAAGGGTGTATTCAGGAGTGAAAATGAATTAGATTACACGATCAATATGTACTGTTCCCAGTGAAAAAGCAGGTAACAACATTGTCTTGTAAGGCTCATTATTTCAGTTGCATTTAAGAGCAGCTGGAAATTCAGTGGCGTATATTTCTTTCCGCTTATGTGTAGTCACATATTTAACATGAGGCGCAAAATGTGGGTAGGCAAGGAGCTCCCTCTCGATAAGTATTGGGGAGGGGTTCAAAGGGAACATTTTTTCAAACGCAAAGACAACTTCATTTTTAATTTGTCCAGTAAAATTAATATTGAAGACATCTTCAGTTTATATTGCGATAAGAATACTACTTAACAAAAAACTAAGAACTCTTAACTTATCCTTTTACTTTGAGTAGGAAATACGGAAACTTCCTTACTGAATAATCAAAATTCCAACAATACGTTCAATTTCCTACTAACCAAATATATTTCCAGTTATCAATTTCGTTTCCTGCACTAATTATGGACTCTTGTTACTTTTAATGGTTTTGAAATTGTCTGATACAGACTTTATTTTAATAACACTTGAACTTTGGCTTTAAAAAAATTCAAGCTGGGAAAATAATTGTGTCCTAACATATAAAATAAAACTGTAAACATTATTGGATAGGTTTACAAGTGCGGATTGCTAAGAATGCTTTTCTAGCACTTGCAACAAAATAAAATTCATAGGTAGAATTTATTTCAACTCCCCGGCCCTTTATTCAATGAAATTTTTATATCTGAGATAATGTTGTGTAGGCTACAGCCTTTTTGTCTATTTAGAATATATACCGGTATTTCAACTTATATTCGTAGTTGCCTTTCTAAGGAGGATAAATAACATCTTCATGAGTACATTGAATAATGATATTTTTTGCACGATTAATGTTACGTTTCTGGGAAGCTGAGTCCTGAATACATGGAGATTTCATTTTAATTTTTTGTTAAATGGCTTAATGTTCTCTCTAATCATGCACACAGTTTGTCAGTTGTTTTATCTAAAAAAAAAAAAAAGATAAGATATACGATTTTGACAGAATATCTTTTATGGGTTCTAGACCAATGAAACATGAATCTAATAACACATTTTTCTTGTCAGTTGTCAAATAGTTAGTCTTGTCTGTTATTCGACAATTAGAGGTGTATATTTCATATAGGCAAAAAGGCTGTAGCCAACACATCGTATCTCAGGGATAAAAATTTCGTTGAATGAGGGCTGGGAAGTTAATAATAAATTTTATCTATTAATTTTATTTTGTTGCAAATGCCAGAAAAGCATACTAAGCAACCTGCACTTTTATATCTATCTAATAATGTTTACAGTTTTGCTTAATATATTTAAGGACAAAACTATTCCCATAACTGAATTTTTAAAAGCAACGTTCAAGTGTTCAACTGTATCAGACAATTTCAAAACCATCGAAAACAACAAGAGTTCATGATTAGTGCAGGAAATGAAATCAATAACTGGAAACATATTATATTTGGTAAGTAGGAAATTGAGCGTATTTTCGAGTTTTAATTATTCAGAAAGGAATTTTTTTTAAACATTTTTTTATGAGGAGACTAAGGATATGTTATAAGTTCTTAGTTTTGTTTGGTGGTCTTCATATCACAATATAAACTGAAGATATGTCTACAATATTTTTTTAACTGGAGAAATTAAAAATGTAAATGTCTTTGACACAATATCCAATTGCACTTTAAGTTAAAATGATGCTTCACAGCATTTATAGTATGGCCCACAGCATCGGCACTATGGGGTACCGTTGCTTATTGTACCAAATACAACTTCTTAAACTTCCTTCCCCGCAGGCATGCATTTTGATGCATACACCTTTTCCACGCAATCAGACACGTTAACGCACATTTCGTTTTAGACGTGTTTTTTTTGTTTTTTTTTTTTTTGCTCTGATAACGATTAACGCTCAACTACTAATAATGAATGATAAGGTAAAAAAAATTGTAATTCTATTCTAAAGTATTTCGGGAAGAATATATTTTCTACATTTTAATCCGTCCGATTTATTTGAGGAAAATTCGGGAAAAGATGCCAATTATAGTCTTTCTATTGATGCTTAGATAATTTCATCATTGGAACCATTAGTGACGTTGAAGTCTTCCAATTTTGTGTGAGGTCGGACCTTCGATTCACAATTTACCAAATTCGACAAATGTGAAGAGTTTTTGTTATTGGTTGTTGAAAATCGTGCACAGAAAATGACGGCAGAAATTACGACGGAAGTTCATATGCTCGTACAGCTGCAGAGAAAAGGGTTTTGGTCATAAAATAAAATGCTTTGTTTTAAATTCGCCTAATTTTTTGTTCAAATCAAATTCGTTTACTTAAAAATACAACCTGATTTTTTTTGCCTTACACAATAAATCACTTTGAATACACATATACAAAGTAGAAAAAAAGACAAAAATCTGTCTGAAAAAGAAAGTACAATGCAGAATGTTTATGTTAATTAATTTGAATTTAGATTATGCCTTTATCAAGTCAGCGTTTTCAACTTCATTAAGAAAAAAAAAAGAAGAAAAAGTGTTGCATTTATGCCTGTGAATTGACAATTTGATTTTTCCACTACATTGCATTTTTATATTTAAAGTTTGATCTATCAGCAAAAATTAGAACAAAAAATTATACGGGAATGTTATAATAATTCTTCTTTGTTTGGCTGTTATAAGGATAGAAGACATCTTAATCAATCTACAACAGTTTTTGAATCCTCCCTCCTTCTCAACGTCCAAGTACTCGTAAATGTATGACATCATTGTAACTTCCGGTAACCCTTCACGTAGAATCTGTCTAATCATAAGCAATATTACAGATAACATGGGCAAAGTTACAAAACCGATGCTTGTCTACTAGTATCAAATAAAAAGATCTCCTTATTTTATTCCTTTTTTAAATTTTTGTCAATATACATGCAATTTCTACTATTTTGTATAAACAAATACTTTTGCACCAAAAATGGAGAGTCTGATTTTAGTTTTGTTAAATTTACTTATTAACGCCAGTATCTGACATAAAAATGCAAGATGCCATTTAATTATCTCGACATGTTACTTATTTATGTCTACATGCGACTTTTTAATGTCACCATGCGATGTAATTATATAAACATGCAAGATTTTAATGTCAACATGCGAGATAATTATGCCATGCAAAATACTGATGTCAACATGCGAGATTATTTTGTAACATGCAAGATATTTCGTATGCCAACATAATTTTCTCGCATGTTGATATAAATTTGATGTGTGATGTTAACATAATTATCTCAGACGTTGACATTAAAAAGTCGGATGTCAACAGAAATTAGTCGCATGTCTGCGTAATTATATCGCATGTCCCCATAAAAAAGTCACTGGTCAACATAGTTATGTTGCATATTGCATCTGTGATGTCAGATACTGGTGGTAGAAAGTTAATTTATCAATATTGAAATCAAATTAAAAAAAAAGGATGTCACATAATTATCTTGCATGTAAACCAGCTGCAGAACTGTGGCGTAATGTTTTACATTCTATTCTTTCATCAAAACGCTACAGACCTCTTAATGAAAAATAAGGCGCAAATTACAGAGCAAGATTTTATACGCACGTTTGAGGAGAATTTTTCCACTTTCCAGTATTGATCAATCATTTACAGTCCACTCCTTATTCTAGACACATTTTTAAGAAACCTGTATTTGTTATACAACTCTCAACCTATTTTACTCTACATACCAATAAACTCGCTTGCTTTGAATTTTCTACCATCCGACAAAAAATCGCATCAGGCAATTTTTTTGGTCTGTAGAGACGAGTAAGAAGGGATAAGAGGTAGATAACATATACAGACCTGTTAAAGAACTTGTCTAGAATTATGAAGTGAAAGATAATTGACCAATGCTGGAAAGAGATGAAATTCTCCCAAAACATGCGCAGGATATTTTGCTCTGTTAATTGAAATTTATTTTTATTACGGTATCTGTAGCGTTATGGTCAAAGACAAATATATATTACTATATAATTGCCGAAACATGATTATCTTACAATTACATATTGACATATTTTTCATGCATGTTGACATAATTTATCTTGTATGTAGCGGGTAGAAATATGTCACCATACAATACATAGGCTAAGTGGATCAACATCTTTCTTATTTTAGTTTAATCTTTACTACTTGTGCATATTGAGAAAAAACTGTATATATTGAGATTTTTTTTTTTGCCTATAACCTCAACGTTAGAATTAGAAATCCTCAGTGTAAATAGAAAACATATTTGAACTGAATGAAGTTGAATAAAGTTTAACATTTTATCATTATTAGCAAGATAAATTTTTAACCAATAATTTGTTTTAAAAAGCACATATCAAAATAAATATCCAACTAAAAATTTCCTGTTTATAATTAAAGTATGATTCTGAATTTTTGTTGATTATCATTATAAAAAACTTTTGGGTAATTTCCTGAAAATCACTTTCCATTCTCCATTTAATTGTACAAAAATACTTATGATACTTACATGGATATATAATGAATTCATTCCCAGGTATTTCACGTACTTTTTTCTCTATTAATTAGTTAAAAAAGTATTTTTTATCATGCTAATTGTTACGCCATTATTTTTACACTGAATTGTCGATGGATTATTCCGTTTTCCAGATCACGACAAGGAAGACACGACTGGTGCTTCCGGTCTGCAAGGGATGCTTACGTTTTCCCTGCTCTAAATTTGTATTACTTCCATGGAGATTATAAGATGTTCGTTATCTTGAAATCACGTTAAAGAAACTCAGAATCTATTATATTGTTGTTAGTAGAACATTTTTCTTTCAGTATTTTTTTTATTTTTTCCAGAAGCTTCTTACCTTTGCTTCTATGATATAATTACTTTGAATCTGGAATGTTAAAAGATTTTTTCTGTCATATTATTTAACTAGCATCTGAATATTTGTTTGCATATAAAATGAATCATGTTTTCTTCCCGTTTAACGTAAAACGTCAAAATTAAATGGAATTTTTCGTCTGATCCTAACCGCTTTTGTATCACGTAACGAAAATATATGAACGGCGGGCAACTATTTTGAAGAAATATAAATTTGCTTAGAAATCTTCAGCCGCCAACAAAAAGTACTTGTGATGTTTTAAAGAAATTTTTTCACTTTTTAATTATGTGTCTCACAAATCTTGATTGGTTTCTGTGATAGTG
>NW_026926751.1:0-27943 GCF_032062105.1 Saccostrea cuccullata | reverse complement strand
AACGACATCGATATCAAAACACATGCTCCGCAAAGGCAATCAAGAAATGAATCTACATTTATGAAACAATGAAAAACAAGCCTGACTTTCCAGAAAGCCTGATCATCTCTTTGGTTTCAGTAATGTCAAAGAATAAACAGTGGAATGTAACTATATTTATACTTGTTTTTTTTTTTTTTGTCTAACAGTGAAACGTTATTATGATATTTAAAAACAAATCACTGAAGTGGAGTAACCCTCCTGATTGAACTTGTCTGTTATATCTAATGTATATTGAAATGTATTTTACTTAATTTCAAATAGTTTTGCACAATGCATTTCAAAAATGTAACAGAAAGTAGTATTCGTAAAATGCGTACTTTGAATAGTAATTCAAGAAGAAGAGTAAAACCAATTAAAATTTATTTCACATTTCCCTCCTCCGTCAACAGCTAAAAAGATTAGTTTTTGCCTTTAACCAAATATGTATTTTTCAATGACTCAAAGAAAACGATTGCATTTGGTTCAAATATCAATCTTAAAGTTAGTGTGATTTGGTTAAAAAATCTTTTATGCAAAGGTAACAATATTGTACTTGTAACATTTATTTTTTAAAGAAAAAAAAAGCAAGTTATTTTATTAATGTTTTCAATTTATGAAATCTTGGATCCACACCATTGCTTATCTAATCGCTGTCATGTTTAGTGTAGAAGCTACGTAAGATACACATGTGTGCGCTGATCATCGTTTATATACTGAGCAAAATAAGTTTGGCAATTATTTTTCCATAGGTATAATTTTAGGGATATTGTCCGACATTGTTTTTTTTTTGTTTCTTCTTAAAATCAATATAGAAAAGGTAACAAAAGGACACGTTTCTTTTTTAACTTAAAGCATGGAAACTGCGTTGTTCATCATCGTTGTGACAATTCAACAATACAGTAGGTTTTGCTCGAATGCACATGATCTTCGAAGACTTTTTACTTGAAAAAAAACCCTTCAAGCACGCACGTAAAAGAGAACCGGTGAAAAATTATAAAATACATCATAATGGGAAACGTCCAGGACTTTTAAAAAATGAACGCCGAACGACTATAGGGATGCTTACGCCAGTTACTCACACGAGATGTCGCCACAAGATGAAATACACCCTTTAAGCTTGGTTTAATGGTGGCTTATAGGTCATTAATGGTGGTTTAATGGTTGTCTTTAAGTCACCATTAAGTCACCATTTAGCATCTTTAAGTAACATTCACACCACCGTTAAGTTACCATTAAGCCATCTCAAAGTCCTTAATGGGTGCTTAAATGTAGCTTAATGGTAGCTTAATGGTAACTTATAGACCACCATTAAGTCACCATTAAGCTACCATTAAGGTAGACTTACAGGTGCTTAATGTCCAAACTCCATTAAGCTACCATTAAGCCACCATTACGCAGACGATATTACTGTTTTTATAGGTGAAAAATTATTATTATAATGATTTGTCATCACAAATTATAAATGTCGAGTTCACACATATCTTGATTTGTTAACAATAGGGAAAAAACGAAATTCAAAATAAAAAAAAAACACCACACACGGGGCGCGAACTCATGACCTTTCGAGTAGATGGCAGTCACCTTTAAAAGGCTTATATCCCTTTAATATTTCTAAACCGTTGAGTTCGGCTTTTAAATTTTAATGAATTCTTCGCTCGTTATTCGAAGATTTATACGTGTAAGCATAAAATCATGATTGAAATTAAATTAATTTTAGATAAAACACAAAAAAATCTATCATCGGGAAAGACAGATGAATTTCTTTAATAATAAAATATTCTGCGGATATTAACGGTTTACGTGTCATCAGATTTATGCCTCGTCCTCGTTTACGAGTTACCTGGTTATGTTTACAAAAACTTTTTAAAATGGTGAATTTTTTCTTTGTCAAAACAATAATTATTTCATCTAGAATATCAAAGCATAACTTCATCGGCAGGGCTTTACATTTCAATGTAATAATTGAGTTGTTTAAATATGTGTTTATTTGATTAATTTATCATAATTCAATTTATCTTATTATTATTTTTACTTTTTAAAAACAAGTTTATCATTCTCAAAATATAAAGTAGACGATCCTAAAGGAACACCGGGAAACGCCAATGAATACAAGTTATTTTTTGCATTGATAATAAGCCGCAATTTGAAAATAAGCCGGTCTTGAAAATACAAAATAATTGGGTATCAAAATAATTGTCATTTTACAATGAATCATAATTTTTAATTTGTTACAAGGGCAGTTCAAAAATTAAGCGGACTGTGTTATTATTTACTCTTACAGACGTCATATAGTTATGAAATTTCACAGAAATATGTATCTTAAAGATTCCAATAAATTTTGGGCAAAATATATTTATTTTTTTTTTTTAAATTCTACGAAAATTATCGCTATGTTGATATCGCTGATGAAGAGGTATGGAGCACGACAAAAAATTTGAAGCAATAGCATACGGAATTCAAAATTTGACTCATTATTTTTCGATAATTCGCGATATTTTTCGACAATTTTTTCAAATGTTTCTTTAAATTGTTCTATTATTATGAATTTAGATTTCTGACATGATATTTGAAGTACTAACAGATATATAGTGATTTTTCTCCGATGCGATTCCCGTGAAAACGACTGTGAAAATGACGTCTCCTGAATTGACGGCGCACCACACTTTTGTTAAATTGCGTTTGATGTTCGAGATATTGCCAACATAGATCCAAAATATGCATAACTAAACATGTAGTAAACTAGGGTATTCGTGACATTCGTCCACAAATAGCAATTTTAAATTTTAGACCGTTAGACCTCTGTATAGAGGCTATACGGGAGGACCGGAAGATGATTATCGACGAAAACTTTATCCGAACTGTAAAGATAGTGATTGAGAGTCACCGATATTATACTATATCTCATAAATACCTGCATATTTTGGTTTTAAAACAAAAAAATAACATTCTTTACTTGTTTGATATATTTCAAGCTTGACAAGACATGGTGTTTGGATGTTGAGTATATAAGGTAACTAAAACTGTACAGGTACTCTTGGGACAATTTTGAGAAAACGTAAACTCAATCACACATTTTTTATAATGCCTGTGACGTCGAAGATTTTGCTGCTCTGTGACTTAATGATATGTCCTGAAAAATCACTCAAAATCGATACCAATTTAGAACATTTTGATATGAAATTTTTAAGACTATATTGGTAAAGATTCTTTTATATTATGTGTGACATTTTGCCCGATTATGTCGTCAAATATTTTTTCTGTGCGTAATTTTTTAACGGCCCTCGTATATGCTTGCGTTAAATTTAAATTTTGTAAAAATAATTGATCCTCAAAATATGTTAGTGTACGTTGTGTATGTATAGTTTCATGTTAGATGACTGGGGACGGTGGACACCAAATTAAGGTCTATTGTTTAACCAGTCTGTACTGTACACTGTTTATCTTACCCCGTTTCCCAATGTATATAAATCTGGTCGGATGTCATGTTTAATCTGATCGGCTGTTCTTCTGAAAATCGATTTTGAAATAACAATGATTGAAGACCAACTAGATTTCGACAGATACTTACCGCTGCATTATATAAGAAGAAATAACGAATTAATTCAAATTATTCATTCTGTAAAAGTCAAACTTAAAAAAAAACTTTTTTTATACCTGTGGCCCCAGCCCTACGGCGCCGCTGGAGGGCCAGTTAAAAAAAATATTTTTATTTGTTTGGACGAATTAATTATTTGTTTGGACGAATAAGATATTCGTTTGGACAAATTAGTTATTTGTTCGGACGAATTAGATATTTGTTTGGACGAATTAGATATTCGTTTGGACAAATTAGAAATTCGTTCGGACGAATTAGATATTTGTTCGGACAAATTAGAAATTCTTTCGGACGAATTAGATATTTGTTCGGACAAATTAGAAATTCGTTCGGACGAATTAGTTATTTGTTCGGACAAATAAGATATTCGTTCGGACGAATTAGAAATTTGTTCGGACAAATAATTTATTTGTTCGAACGGATTAGATATTTGTTCGAACAAATAAGTTATCTGTTCGAACAAATTAGATATACGTTCAGACAAATTAGATATACGTTCGGTCAAATTAGAAATTCGTTCGGACGAATTAGTTATTTGTTTGGACGAATTAGATATTTGTTCGGACAAATTAGAAATTCGTTCGGACAAATTAGAAATTTGTTCGGACGGATTAGATATTTGTTAGGACAAATTAGATATTTGCACAAATTACCTTATAAAGAGAGATATACAATTTGTCTATTCAGGAAGTTTCATCCTTTTTTACACATAAATAGCTCTTTGGACAATGACATACACACGTAGCAACTAGACATGTGCTATTAAAGTCGGATATGTTGATTGTAAATATTCGGAAATAATGGTTTTAATACCCTTACCGTTCAAAACAAGTTTATTTCTCATATCACATAAACGGAAGTGAATTTCACAAAGATATTTGACGTTACACTAGAAATATTAAGCCTGAATAATTTTCTTAAAATCATTTCAAATTCTCTTTCTATAAAAGATATTTATTGGATAGTATGATACTCAATATATGCAGTTTTTTTCTCATAACCGGAAGTTGCCTTTTTTCAATATTTCGAAAAAGCAAATTAGAAGCAATAATAGGATGTCAACAAGGATTCCAAAAAGAAAAGTTGATTTTTTAAAATTTTTTTTATCACTTTCTGTGACGACCAGAAGTGATTTTGGACGATTTTGACCTAAATGAATTTGTTATACACTGAAATACACCCATACAACAGTTTCTGTCTTACTATATGAATAAATCATAAACTTTTCTTACAGCTTTTATAAATTTAATAAGTTTTTTTTTTTTAATAATTCCTTAGTCCAGGTATTTTGCCGGTATATCAGTATTTCAAAAAGGTATTGCGATACAATTTTTTTTTGTTCTTGCATTGCAATATACCGTAATATGGACATTTTTGCCCATCCCTGCCCAAAACAAATATGTTTTTTCCTCAAGCCTCGAAAGTTTGATCCATTAAAAATTTAAATAACACAAAGGACTTGACTCTGAAACTATATGTTCATTATACCTATAAAGAGTTATTTTTGGAATATTCAAAATAAAAGAGAAAAGTTTATGACGTATATATAGCACAACATGACATCATAATGAGGCTGTAGTTACATGAATGTAAGAGGTTATGAAACATTCCAAATAGAGAAAATATTGTAATTTTTATACAACAGTCATCATAATAATAACAATGGTGTTGTTTTTTGTGTGCACTACACCTCTGGCTATATGTAAAACCCTGACTACTATTTAGGCATAAGTGCAGGCAAAACAGGGCACTATTATATAAATACAATATATGTATGCTGATGACTGACAAATCTACACGTTGGTTTATTTCTGCAGACTTTGAAGCACGAGGATAGGCACAGGATGTTCAACTTTAAGAAACTTTATTTTAATTCAATTACATTTTCCGTTTATACAAAAAAAAAAACCCATAATTATCTTGCTCATCCAAAAAAAATGCTTAGTAACTTGTATCTATTCAGGAAAACACCACTATATTTCAGGATATTGTCCATTCCCCTTCTTTTGTTCAATCGTGTATATAACTTATCAGGCATCAAACTTAATGACAATAGGGAAATATCACCATCATACAGGATATTGTCAATTCACCTTCTTTTGGCTCAAGGGTTTATATAACTTATCTGGCACCAAACTTCATCATGATAGGGAAATATCAATATGATACAGGATATTTCCTTCTTGACCTCAAGGGTGTATCTTACTTTTCAATAACTGACTTGTTAAAGTTGTTTGTACGTAAAACAAGAACTTTGGCCATTTTTATACAATCTAAAATTTGTCATTTTCAAGCAATATATATCTCATTGAAATGCGTTAACATAAAAAAAAAAACGTTAACTTTATTTATGTGTACAAGAAATTTATTGATTATGTTAATGTAGAATTTGTTTTTTTTAATAAACCTTTTAAATGCCGTTGTCATTATAAAAAAAATTACATATCTTAATTTTGTCGAGAAACATTTTACTGAGAAATTTACTAATTTTGATTAGTACTAGAAAGTACTAGATATTCATATCGGTGCTATTAGTTAGCCCGAAGGCATTCAGATAATTCAGATTTTGATTGTGAAAAATACATTGAAATTTGTTTGGTATAAAAGCATAGTATGCTGTTAAAATCTAATAAAATAGCTCTTCTAAAATTTTGATTTTTTGAATGTCATATACTTAGTGAAAATTTGAATCCAGGAAAAACTTAATTTACCCTATTTACATGTAATAATCTAGCACATTTATGTTTTACAGTTATATCAATATTATTAATATAACATATTTCGTTTTCATTACTAATTGTGAGTCCATTATTTACACACTGAACTGACGACGGATGTTTCTGTTATTTCCCTATCATGACAAGGAGCAAACGGCGGGGTAGACTTGTAAGCAGGGGATGCTCTCTTCTCCATGGCACCTGGTCCTACCTCTGATGTTTCGGAGGTCCGTTTTTGCACTGCTTCTTTTTGTATTGTTTTATGGACTTTGATATTGAATAAATAAAAAAATAAAGGTCAAGTAATTTTTTATAACTTCATGTGCAAAAATTGAATAACTAAAATAAAAATCTTATATAATGTATTCTTTCATCATGTATTTCTTTCTTTAAACACTCCGAAAAACGACATCGATATCAAACACATGCTCCGCAAAGGCAATCAAGAAATGAATCTACATTATGAAAAGATGAAAAACAAGCCTGACTTTCCAGAAAGCCTGATCATCTCTTTGGTTTCAGTAATGTCAAAGAATAAACAGTGGAATGTAACTATATTTATACTTGTTTTTTTTTTTTTTTTGTCGAAAAGTGAAACGTTATTATGATATTTAAAAACAAATCACTGAAGTTGAGTAACCCTCCTTATTGAACTTGTCTGTTATATCTAATGTATATTGAAATATATTTTACTTAATTTCAAATAGTTTTGCACAATGCATTTCAAAAATGTAACAGAAAGTAGTATTCGTAAAATGCGTACTTTGAATAGTAATTCAAGAAGAAGAGTAAAACCAATTAAAATTTATTTCACATTTCCCTCCTCCGTCAACAGCTAAAAAGATTAGTTTTTGCCTTTAACCAAATATGTATTTTTCAATGACTCAAAGAAAACGATTGCATTTGGTTCAAATATCAATCTTAAAGTTAGTGTGATTTGGTTAAAAAATCTTTTATGCAAAGGTAACAATATTGTACTTGTAACATTTATTTTTTAAAGAAAAAAAAAGCAAGTTATTTTAATAATGTTTTCAATTTATGAAATCTTGGATCCACACCATTGCTTATCTAATCGCTGTCATGTTTAGTGTAGAAGCTACGTAAGATACACATGTGTGCGCTGATCATCGTTTATATACTGAGCAAAATAAGTTTGGCAATTATTTTTCCATAGGTATAATTTTAGGGATATTGTCCGACATTGTTTTTTTTTTTGTTTCTTCTTAAAATCAATATAGAAAAGGTAACAAAAGGACACGTTTCTTTTTTAACTTAAAGCATGGAAACTGCGTTGTTCATCATCGTTGTGACAATTCAACAATACAGTAGGTTTTGCTCGAATGCACATGATCTTCGAAGACTTTTTACTTGAAAAAAAACCCTTCAAGCACGCACGTAAAAGAGAACCGGTGAAAAATTGTAAAATACATCATAATGGGAAACGTCCAGGACTTTTAAAAAATGAACGCCGAACGACTATAGGGATGCTTACGCCAGTTACTCACACGAGATGTCGCCACAAGATGAAACACACCCTTTAAGCTTGGTTTAATGGTGGCTTATAGGTCATTAATGGTGGTTTAATGGTTGTCTTTAAGTCACCATTAAGTCACCATTTAGCATCTTTAAGTAACATTCACACCACCGTTAAGTTACCATTAAGCCATCTCAAAGTCCTTAATGGGTGCTTAAATGTAGCTTAATGGTAGCTTAATGGTAACTTATAGACCACCATTAAGTCACCATTAAGCTACCATTAAGGTAGACTTACAGGTGCTTAATGTCCAAACTCCATTAAGCTACCATTATTAAGCCACCATTACGCAGACGATATTACTGTTTTTATAGGTGAAAAATTATTATTATAATGATTTGTCATCACAAATTATAAATGTCGAGTTCACACATATCTTGATTTGTTAACAATAGGGAAAAAACGAAATTCAAAATAAAAAAAAAAACACCACACACGGGGCGCGAACTCATGACCTTTCGAGTAGATGGCATTCACTTTAACCATTGGACTAATTCTGCACTTATTACTTCTTGGAAAATATTAAATATTTATTTTGCACAAAGATTGTTTTCATTTTGTTGAATGTCTCCAAAGTCTTGGATTGATTTATTAATCAAACTATAAACATTTTTATTTATACATCTTTTTAAAAGGCTTATTTCCTTTCAATATTTCTAAACCGTTGAGCAGTCACCTTTAAAAGGCTTATATCCCTTTAATATTTCTAAACCGTTGAGTTCGGCTTTTAAATTTTAATGAATTCTTCGCTCGTTATTCGAAGATTTATACGTATAAGTATTAAATCATGATTGAAATTAAATTAATCATAGATAAAAAAAAAAATTATTATCGGGAAAGACAGATGAATTTTTTTTGAATAATAAACATTCTGCGGATATTAACGGTTTTCGTGTCTAAGATTTAGGCCTAGTGACAATCCTCGTTTACGAGTTACCTGGTTATGTTTACAAAAACTTTTTTTGAATATCATATTCAGTTAAGATTCTTTTTGTATCATAAAGGGTATCAAAATAATTGTCATTTTACAATGAATCATAATTTTTAATTTGTTACAAGAGCCGTTCAAAAATTAAGCGGACTTTGTTATTATTTACTCTTTCAGACGTCATATAGTTATGAAATTTCACAGAAATATGTATCTTGAAGATTCCAATAAATTTTGGTTCAAATTTCAAAATATATTTATTTTTTTTTTTTATGTAAATTCTACGAAAATTATCGCTATGTTGATATCGCTGATGAAGAGGTATGGAGCACGACAAAAAATTTGAAGCAATAGCATACGGAATTCAAAATTTGACTCATTATTTTTCGATAATTCGCGATATTTTTCGACAATTTTTTCAAATGTTTCTTTAAATTGTTCTATTATTATGTATTTAGATTTCTGACATGATATTTGAAGTACTAACAGATATATAGTGATTTTTCTCCAATGCGATTCCCGTGAAAACGACTGTGAAAATGACGTCTCCTGAATTGACAGCGCACCACACTTTTGTTAAATTGCGTTTGATGTTCGAGATATCGTCAAGATAGATCCAAAATATGCATAACTAAACATGTATAAAACTAGGGTATTCGTGACATTCGTCCACAAATAGCAAATTAAAATTTAAGACCGTTAGACCTCTGTAAAGAGGCAATACGGGAGGACCGGAAGATGATTATCGACGAAAACTTTATCCGGACTGTAAAGAACGTGATTGAGAGTCACCGATATCATACTATACCTCATAAATACCTGCATATTTTGGTTTTAAAACAAAAAATAACATTCTTTACTTGTTTGATAGATTTCAAGCTTGACAAGACATGGTGTTTGGATGTTGAGTAGATACGGTAACTAAAACTGTACAGGTACTCTTGGGACAATGTTGAGAAAATGTAAACTCAATCACACATTTTTTATAATGCCTGTGACGTCGAAGATTTTGCTGCTCTGTGACTTAATGATATGTCCTGAAAAATCACTCAAAATCGATACCAATTTAGAACATTTTGATATGAAATTTTTAAGACTATATTGGTAAAGATTCTTTTATATTATGTGTGACATTTTGCCCGATTATGTCGTCAAATATTTTTTCTGTGCAACAAGTCCGCGTAATTTTTTAACGGCCCTCGTATATGCTTCCGTTAAATTTAAATTTTGTAAAAATAATTGATCATCAAAATCTGATTGTGTACGTTGTGTATGTATAGTTTCATGTTAGATGACCGGGGACGGTGTACACCAATTAAGGTCTATTGTTTAACCAGTCTGTACTGTACACTTTTTATCTTACACCGTTTCCCAATGTATATAAATCTGGTCGGATGTCATGTTTAATCCGATCGGCTGTTCTTCTGAAAATCGATTTTGAAACAACAATAATTGAAGACCAACTAGATTTCGACAGATACTTACCGCTGCATTATATAAGAAGAAAAAACGAATTAATTAAAATTATTCATTCTGTAAAAGTCAAACTTTGAAAAAAAAAATATACCTGTGGCCCCAGCCCTACGGTGCCGCTGAAGGGCCAGGTTAAAAAAAATATTTCTATTTGTTTGGACGAATTAATTATTTGTTTGGACGAATAAGATATTCGTTTGGACAAATTAGTTATTTGTTCGGACGTATTAGATATTTGTTTGGACGAATTAGATATTCGTTTGGACAAATTAGAAAATCGTTCGGACGAATTAGATATTTGTTCGGACAAATTAGAAATTCTTTCGGACGAATTAGATATTTGTTCGGACAAATTAGAAATTCGTTCGGACGAATTAGTTATTTGTTCGGACAAATAAGATATTCGTTCGGACGAATTAGAAATTTGTTCGGACAAATAATGTTATTTGTTCGAACGGATTAGATATTTGTTCGAACAAATAAGTTATCTGTTCAAACAAATTAGATATACGTTCAGACAAATTAGATATACGTTCGGTCAAATTAGAAATTCGTTCGGACGAATTAGTTATTTGTTTGGACGAATTAGATATTTGTTTGATATGAAATTTGGACAAAAAACTTTTAAATTAGTGTGACTGTATTTTTCCCATTATTAAAAAAAAACGGACAAATTAGAAATTTGTTCGGACGGAAATTAGATATTTGTTAGGACAAATTAGATATTTGCACAAATTACCTTATAAAGAGAGATATACAATTTGTCTATTCAGGAAGTTTCATCCTTTTTTACACATAAATAGCTCTTTGGACAATGACATACACACGTAGCAACTAGACATGTGCTATTAAAGTCGGATATGTTGATTGTAAATATTCGGAAATAATGGTTTTAATACCCTTACCGTTCAAAACAAGTTTATTTCTCATATCACATAAACGGAAGTGAATTTCACAAAGATATTTGACGTTACACTAGAAATATTAAGCCTGAATAATTTTCTTAAAATCATTTCAAATTCTCTTTCTATAAAAGATATTTATTGGATAGTATGATACTCAATATATGCAGTTTTTTACTCATAACCGGAAGTTGCCTTTTTCCAATATTTCGAAAAAGCAAATTAGAAGCAATAATAGGATGTCACCAGGATTTCAAAAAGAAAAGTTGATTTTTTAAAATTTATTTGATCACTTCCTGTGACGACCAGAAGTGACTTTGGTCGATATTGACCTCAATGAATTTGTTATACACTGAAATACACCCATACAACAGTTTCTGTCTTACTATATGGGTAAATCATAAACTTTTCTTACAGCTTTTATAAATTTAATAAGTTTTTTTTTTAATAATTCCCGAGTCCAGGTATTTTGCCGGTATATCAGTATTTCAAAAACGTATTGCTATACAATTTTTTTTTTTGTTTTTGCATTGCAATATACCCTAATATGGACATTTTTGCCCATCCCTGCCCAAAACAAATATGTTTTTTCCTCAAGCCTCGAAAGTTTGATCCATTAAAAATTTAAATAACACAAAGGACTTGACTCTGAAACTATATGTTCATTATACCTATAAAGAGTTATTTTTGGAATATTCAAAATAAAAGAGAAAAGTTTATGACGTATATATAGCACAACATGACATCATAATGAGGCTGTAGTTACATGAATGTAAGAGGTTATGAAACATTCCAAATAGAGAAAATATTGTAATTTTTATACAACAGTCATCATAATAATAACAATGGTGTTGTTTTTTGTGTGCACTACACCTCTGGCTATATGTAAAACCCTGACTACTATTTAGGCATAAGTGCAGGCAAAACAGGGCACTATTATATAAATACAATATATGTATGCTGATGACTGAGAAATCTACACGTTGGTTTATTTCTGCAGACTTTAAAGCACGAGGATAGGCACACGATGTTTAACTTTAAGAACCTTTATTTTAATTCGATTACATTTTCCGTTTATACAAAAAAAACCATAATTATCTCGCTCATCCAAACAATGCTTAGTAACTTGTATCTATTCAGGAAAACACCACTATATTTCAGGATATTGTCCATTCCCCTTCTTTTGTTCAATCGTGTATATAACTTATCAGGCATCAAACTTAATGACAATAGGGAAATATCACTATCATACAGGATATTGTCAATTCACCTTCTTTTGGCTCAAGGGTTTATAGAACTTATCTGGCACCAAACTTCATCATGATAGGGAAATATCAATATGATACAGGATATTTCCTTCTTGACCTCAAGGGTGTATCTTACTTTTCAATAACTGACTTGTTAAAGTTGTTTGTACGTAAAACGAGAACTTTGGCCATTTTTATACAATCTAAAATTTGTCATTTTCAAGCAATATATATCTCATTGAAATGCGTTAACATAAAAAAAAAAAAACGTTAACTTTATTTATGTGTACAAGAAATTTATTGATTATGTTAATGTAGAGTTTGTTTTTTTTTAAATAAACCTTTTAAATGCCGTTGTCATTATAAAAAAAAAATTACATATCTTAATTTTGTCGAAAAACATTTTACTGAGAAATTTACTAATTTTGATTAGTACTAGAAAGTACTAGATATTCATATCGTTGTTATTAGTTAGCCCGAAGGCATTCGGATAATCCAGTTTTTGATTGTGAAAAATACATTGAAATTAGTTTAGTATGAAAGCATAGTATGCTGTTAAAATCAAATAAAATAGCTGTTTTAAAATTTTGATTTTTTGAATGTCATATACTTAATGAACATTTGAATCCAGAAAAAAAAACTTAATTTACCCTATTTACATGTAATAATCTAGCACATTTATGTTTCACAGTTATATCAATAATACTTATATAACATATTTCGTTTTCATTACTAAATGTGAGTCCATTATTTACACACTGAATTGACGACGTATGTTTCTGTTATTTCCCTATCATGACAAGGAGCAAACGGCGGGGTAGACTTGTAAGCAGGGGATGCTCTCTTCTCCATGGCACCTGGTCCTACCTCTGATGTTTCGGAGGTCCGTTTTTGCACTGCTTCTTTTTTGTTTTATGGACTTTGATATTGAATAATTAAAAAAATAAAGGTCATGTAATGTTTTATAACTTCATGTGCAAAAATTGAATAACTAAAATGAAAATCTTATGTAATGTACATGTATTCTTTCATCATGTATTTCTTTCTTAATAAACTCCGAAAAATGGCAAGATTTCATGTCAAAGAGGGTCTTATCTTTATCAATTTTTATCTAGAATGAAGAAGATGGTCAAAAAAGAGTGAAACAATTTTCATTGTTCTACAGTTTTTAGCTAACCTGAACCGATGGTCCAAGTGAGCTTTTCTGATCTAAATTTGTCCCTCGTCTGTCGTTGAAGTTGTAACCTTTTCGCACTTTCATCTTCCTCTCAAGAATTATATGGCCAATTTCAACCAAACTTGGCACAAAGTATCCTTGGGTGAAGGGATTTCAAATGATAAGCAATGCCCTCCTCTAACAGGAGATAATTGTGAATTAAAGAGAAAAATGGCATCTTTTGAAAATCTTCTACTCAAGAACCACTGGGCCAGGAAAACTGAAACTCATGTGGAAGCATCATAATGTAGAGTAGATTCAACTTTGTCCAAATCATAAAACCCAGGATAGGGTGGGGCCACGATCGGGTATTAAAGTTTAGCATAGTAAAACATGGAAGAGTCTTTTCCCAAGATCAGCAAACCCATGAAATAATTACATGAAAGCACCCTCTGTTAATGTAGATTTATTTTTCTTCTAGAGAACAGCAATACCATGATTGCTCAAAATTATATGGAAGCATCCAAGTTTGTCCAAATCATGATTCCCCAGGGGAAGAGTTGGGTCACAACCGTTGAACCGAAGGATTTACTTAAGAAATGAATTTAATTTTTGAAGATTCATGAGGTTATGTAAAATTAAATATATTGTGAAGCTATAACAGAGAAGCCGGCATATTTCATGAAGCTTTTCATGATAAATATGCCGGCGTGAAGCGTTGTAGTTCATATACCTCATGAATCTTTAAAAAATTAAATTCATTTCTTATATTTACATTATTTTTCTGATGACTTGCCATAGATTTATGCCGTTCAACTGTCATTTTTAAAACAAAACAGTGTGCACTTTATTTTTTGATTTTTTGACGTAAAGAGCGGTATTATGACGTTACAATGGAGATATTCATGCTTATTCGTGATACATACCTAATGTAGTTCATGAAAAAATTGTTTTATTTTGCATTTTATTTTGTAAAGAATCATTGGGGAAATTTATTGGAAATGTAAATATATATATATATATATATATATATATATATATATATATATATATATATATATATATATATATATATATATATATGGGAAAATAGATAAAATTCTTTACAAAAACAACACAACAAAGCCTGACTGATCATCACTATAAATGCATAAAAAAGATAATGTAAAATTAAACATATTGTGAAAATATAACAGAGGCGCCATTAAAATGGATCATAACAAAGGAATATAAAGGCTTTATCAATAATAATTTTCATCTTATAACCAACACAGCCATTATGAATCATATTAATTCCAAAACACCAATAGGAAGTGTAGATTTGAGTTTGTTCAAATACCCCATTTCCCTTGGACCCAATTTAATATTTCAATTTACATTTAAACTTTTCAATACTGCTCTGATTTATGCTTTTACCTAGGCAGTTGCTCAGGTGAGCGATGTGGCCCCTGCGCTTCTTGTTTAGACTGAGAAAGGTTTACAGTACGTATATTTATTGTCAAATGTCCCTTGAGTGAAAAGAAACATTGTTTTATTCAGTTGTCCTGACTTTTTTTTACAAAGAGTAAATGATATATATTCAAACTGTGGGGGAAATTTTGTTGTAGTTATCCTTCTTTTAATGATAATTGATCATGATAGAATGCTTATCTGTTTTCATATAAGGATTGATAAATAAAAACAGACATTTCCCTTCATTTGTTTTTAATTTCTTATCAAGGGAGTTGGTCTTGTGTGTATAACTTTTACCAAAAGTTCCATATTTCAACACACACTAATCCTATATAAGCTGGCTTATATAATTCTAATTGTTCTTTGAGATCGAAAACAAAATTAATGCCTGCTGATATTACAAATTTATTCGTTATTTGCTCTTTATACATGCATGGTCCACGTAATTTATTTTCAAGCGATGGCTTAAAAATAGCTAAATTAACCGGTTCATGGTTAAACAGTAAATTCATGGGAAATAAAAAGATTTGGAATAAGGAGAAGTGATCTAACGTCATTGCAACCCCTTAATTGTTTGGATATTTCATATAAAATTTACGATAACATAATAAAGAACTTACAGATCTAGAAATAGGTAAAAATTTTATATTATACGGTGCAGCTGTATCATACTACATGAGTGAAGTAACAAGAGTTTTGGATTACACATGCTCATATAGAAAAAGATTTTTTTTTTCTCAGTCACACTATGACTTATTATAAATAGAAAAACGTAATATTCGTGGTTGATATTAATCGAGTTTAGCTTTGAAATTTCAAATTCTGTCGTCGATTTAGACAAACAGGTGTTGATTAAGGAAAAGATAGATTTAACGGAAACCCGTTACGCTGCTAAATGGTATTGTTCACAAAAAAGTTTCCACAAACCCTGGTAACATAAGAATGAAAAGTAAATCTGTCTGAAAAATGACAAACACGCACGCGCAAGAGAGAGAAAGAGAACGAGAGAGAGAGACCGATGAAAAATTGATCTAACAAACCAAAATCACACAGTGTGTTTATTTAAATTTTATATGTATATAATGATAATGATCATTTCAAGAATAACAAATTCATTTCAATAAACTCGGTTGCTGATATTGCTCTGCATTTTAAAGGAATATTTTTAAGTGATATTGACGTGTAAATCACACCAACATGCCACTTAGGCATATTTCATGAAAAGAGGCCTTCTTGCAAGTTTGTATAACTTACACACTAATAATTGAAATTCAGCCTATAGACATTTCGTATATAAACAATTTAAACTTCAGAAGTATAAAAACATACTCAATATTTGAATATCTCGCTGCTTGTTTATCAAATATTTACAAATATATAATCTTAAAACTCCGTTTACACCTAATCATATTGAAATTCCATGCAGAAAACAATACACAACATTTTTCTCGCATGAGTTTTTATTTTTCTCGCATGAGTTTTTATTTTTCTCATTGCTTAAAAATGTTCAAGATTAAGAGCTGGTGACTTCACATGGTGAATGGTTATTATTTATGAGTTTTTATTTTTCTCGCATGAGTTTTTATTTTTCTCGCATGAGTTTTCTTGCAATAAAAATGTCCACAGGCATCGCACACAAAGATTATGAGCTGGTGACTTTACATGGTAAATGGTCATTTTTGTATGTAGCGCTGTTACGCTGACAGATAAAAAAAAATAATGCCAATCGCTTCAGTGAAAACAGTGAACAATCTTATTATCAGTATCAATTTAGATACTACTTAAAACTTATATCTAATATATTTTAACAAAATTGTACACAGTATACAAAGAAATTCTTTTTTCATAAAATTGATAGCTGAAATGACAATGCATATGGAAGGAATGTTTTCTTTTATGAGTATATTTCATAGATTGCATTTGCATTTAATGAAAATAGTCACCGCTAAAATATTTTCGATGAAAACAAAAATATTTAAATTAAAGTTAATAGCATTGTTTATATAAACATTTTACATGATTGATGTTCATATTTAGATTCCTCGCTGTCCTTTATCATAACATTTTCTAAATGCCTCATTGAGACGTCAATTTAGCGCTAATTTCTCCATTTACAGTGTATATTTCTGCGTGTGAATATTAACAAAAATAGCATTCAAATCAATTTCACAGTTATCTTATATAATTAAGAAAAAAAACAAAAGAAAATGTGTATGACTCAAAACAAAAAAAAGAATCATTTATCAATAGCAATTTGAATCATCTTTGGATATCGATACATTGTTTATATGAGGACTGTTCTAAAAGTCCGCGGGATTCTGTAACATTCATAACATTTTGTTGATAATTTTTTTACCCTCAGAGGGTTGACTTTAAATACTTTTTTTTCATCATCAGCTTCAGCTCAATCAAAATTTTATAAATTTGACAGTTAAAAGGATATTTCATATCATGGTAATGTTTTTAAGCTTTGTTATTGGTGTGTGATAATGAAATAGTGGTCCTTAACTTATATAGAAAAAGTCGCCACTTATGGGGTCATCGTTTATCAAGACACTACAAGCGTTGGTATGGATGAATCGACACAATGTTATATAAGAAGAAGTAAAACAGTATGTAGAATAATAGGTCTGTAATAGGAATAATTAATAGTAAGCATAAACGTTAACTTATAAAACTTATAGAAGAATATAGACATATTACAAGAAATATAACTGTTGCTATAAAGTTCAAATCACTTTACAAGTAAATATTAATTCTGATAATAAATATGATTCATTTATACAATATCACTGAATAAATATATACATTTCAGTGAAATTATTTAGTGTCACATTACTAATGTTGACTTCCACTAGATCACTGTTTTGGTATCTGTGTCGGACTATACATGGTGTGATGTCAAGGTCATCTGATATCACAGACAAATAAATTATTAGAAATACGGCACAAATTGATTTGTATGGTATTTGACGATCTATGTATTCAGATACATCCACTTCTTTATTTGGTGGAATGATAATATTGTGATCTTCAGCTGACTTTTCTAATCCAAGTCTATGTCGCATATAGGTTTTTTTTCTCTGATTGCCATGCATCTTAATGCCAATAAACGATGGTTTCGTCAGTTTCGTTTGCTGTAAAAAATATCTTCTCTTTGTTCTTGCATTGTTACTATCATTTGATGAAAGAAGGTATGATTTTCATACAAATTTTGCCCTTTGATTTTCTAAAAAATGAAACTGGTGTAAAAATTGAAAACTCTTGCTCTTTAAATAATTGAAATTCAATGCAGAAAAATCATACAAGTCATTTTTCTCACATGTGTTTTTAACTGCTAATTATGACGTCATAAACATGTGCATTTTCCCGTATATTCTTAAAATGTTGCAGAAGACACCAATTTTCAATGGAATTTTCTTTCAGATAACATTTTCCACAGGCATCGCCCACAAAGATATTGAGATATGTAATTTGTTATTGAATTTTGCACAAAATATAAAAAAATTAACGTGGGCGACGGCGGTGGACACTGTTTTCTAAAGGAAAATCACCCTTGAAATGTGCCATTTTGAGGCTTTTTCTGTTGGAAGTAGAGAAATGCTTTATATTAATGACATCATACTTGCAGAATGGTAAACCTTCATGCCATATTTTTTCCTGATTTATCAGAGTCATTTATTTAACTAATAGTTAGGCCAGCTTCAAAACTTTTTGATGCCATTACATTTTTAGGGCGCTATAAAGCTAAAACCATACCTTCTTCTTTGTGCTAATTGTTGCCGGAACTTTTTGATCGTATTCTGCTGTTGGTACAACTAACATTTAACATTTTTGATCTGTTGTTATATCTAAATTTGCTGTACTGATGTTAACTTTTATGCATCCTACATATGACATAACCCCATCATCAGAACATATCTGATCTTTAGTAAATAATCTAGAAATGACACTGGGATGTCATGTAGATAAGTCTCGTAAAAGTCTTTGTTGATGGTACAAACTGTGGAACCTGTATTCAATAAGGCAGTTGTTTCCACAGCATTGATCTTGATCTGTATTGAACTTTGTTCTTCCATCAGTCCTGGTGTTGTTTCTGGATGTGTACCTCTCAACGACGGCCATAGTGAGTTAAAAGGTTGTTTCAAATGGTCTATTTTTACGTTGCATCCAAGCTGGAAATGCCTTTCTTGATCACATCGAAAACACACAGAAAAACCATTTGGTACAACTGGGTTAGGTTTATTTCATTGGAAACGTTGAGTATGAAAACCTTCTATTTGACCTCTCTATAGATTTTGACCTCTATATTAATCTTGATCCCTGTATGTTCCTCGTCCTTGAGGTCTAATCTGAAGTTCCTGTGGTGCAGACTGTCTATAATAGGAACTCCCTTTATCTCCACTGTAGTTTTCTTTCCTAATGAACTGTTGTGGTCTACTGCATCTGACTTCCTTCAGTTGTACCTCTGCTGTCAGCTTCTGTAACCTTCCTTTGACTTTATTCATTTAAGATGTGGGCTTGTCTGTATTGCACTCATAATATCTGAGTTTTCAATTTCATTAGCGTTGGTCTTTTTTCGAATATCGATATCCTCTACAAAAGCTCTCAATTCTGATCTCAGTTCATCAAAAAGATTGAAAACAAATACTGATGCATTCTTCAGAACAAGTCGAAGTTCTTCCCAGAATACATAACACAACATGTCGTCCATTTTCTCAGCTTCTACTTCTTCATGTAGCTCAAAAAAAATTAAAGAATTTTCAAAAAACAAACTACCGAAAATCTATTGAAACTAATAAATGACTCTAAATACCTGCAAATAGAGGGAAGTGATTCTAGTTCACTGCATTTTGGTCTCCAGTATGTATGCACTTTACTTTTATGGAAAACTGTTCAAAAGGCAGTGACAATCTAATGAATATATACACACAATAACATTAAATACAATAAATGAAATTAAAATTAAAACTGAGCAGATGAAATAATAAAAATGGCCGTCTTATTCAAATATATTAGCTATATTGAAAGCAGGCGAGGGAGATACTCTTTTTATACTGTAACCAATGCACAAAAATTTCAGTATACTTTGGTATTCACTGCAAATATCACCTACGGCAGACAGATGGGAATGTAACTTAGAGCTACCCCTGCTGCTGTCACACACATTTTGTGTTTCACTTGATCAATACAGGTGCATGTATGTATGTATGACCTGTCTTATACATATGTCTACATAATGTATATGTATGAATGGCGGGGGGAAGGGGGGGGGGGCATTACATGTACCTATATAGAGTGTATATTCACCACGGCTACAACAGCTCTGTCAACATCTGTCCAGTCCAGTCAAAAATTGTCAAATATTATAAAGCATGCATGCAGTGCAAAGTTGTTAGTAAAAGAGATTAATTTTGAAATGAATTTTGAAAGAATTTTAATACAATACTATATGAATTACCTCAAGAACGAGGACAGGCACATGTGTTTTGGTTTCAATTTATTTGTTCCTGATACATGTCTTTATACAACGAAAATAACAAATAATTTGTATACTTTATACTATAAATTATATATTATTTGTTTGATCACACTAAGTATAAGAATTGCAGAGAAATAACAGAGCGATGAAATTAAAAAAAAGTAATTGCATTGTACATGTGTGTTTTTTAAATTTGGAATTTTCCTTTGGATTCCTTTTTCTTCAAACGCTAAAGTGAGATATTTTGCGGCGGAATGGATGCTTTAAACCATTCAATTTTCTTGAATTTGTTTCATTTTTTTAAATATATTTAAATTTATTTATTACTAATTAATGTATATACATGTGTTGTAAGAGCATACTCGTACAAGCATGTGTTGAAATTACACATGCCTCTCTCCCTCCTTTAAAAATGATATGGACATGTGTGTGTACAAACGTACGTCTGGATCACATCAATTTTATCTAATTATTCCCCCGTTTGAAAAGCGGGATCCTTCACATATATTGGGTTTCCTATAACAAAATATAGACACTGCCATTATGTTTTCATATGGGAGTCGGGAGGGGTACATGTATCATTTAGTGAGCTTGTTGCTTACAGAACCTCTAGTTTTATTTATATTTTTAAAAACTCATTTGCACGTAGTATTATTCCATCTGTATTTATTTACATGTTTTATAAATAAGGTAAACCATAAATTTGACAATTACATTAATAACAAAGTAGTTGAATGTAGCTTTAAAGTTGTACTTGCATCTTATTAATTGAGAAAAAATACATTTTGCAATGTGTTTTTATATATACTTAATCATCTTA
The DNA here is from genome assembly GCF_032062105.1 of Saccostrea cuccullata. NCBI lineage: Eukaryota > Metazoa > Mollusca > Bivalvia > Ostreida > Ostreidae > Saccostrea > Saccostrea cuccullata. The sequence continues at coordinate 6,616 of NW_026926751.1, read as the reverse complement.
TGAGTATATGTGCAATCTTTGCACACCTGTTCTTTACAGCATCATTTTTTATTCTTATGATTACCTGTGAGATATTCATGCATCACCAAATGTTTGTATATACATATTCTAGGGCTTCACCAAGACCCGACCAAGAGAAAATGAGATTTGGGATCAGAACTCAGGCTGAATGGATATCCCATTCCTTGTTGTTCTGTCAAAAGCACTGCCAGGAACTGACCATATTTATCAATCATCTATACAGTCTTGGTATAGATATCACAAAGTAGAATATGTGATAGTGTATCTCTACAAACTCCTCGAGGTTTAAATTGTGATTCTTTTGAATTCCCTCTATAGGAGAAGCGATGCGTTCCGACAGAGTCTGCCACAACTACGGCACCTATCTCTGAAACATTATCAATCAGGTCAGAAACAGTCACATTTCCATTTAGGTGTTCTGTGATATACCTGGGATTAACAAACAGTCCCTGTCCTGAGTCGTCGTGTTGGAGCTCTCGTCCTTCACTGTTGTACCGGCCTACCTTGGCTGTATTTGTGTCCTGTCTCATCATCCCAATCAGAAAATCTCCATTTAAGGGAGAACAAAAGATGCAGTAAGGTTTGCAGAGCTGTTCTACAACTATATTCATTACAAAAGACATATACTAAGTGACTGCAGAGATTTCATGAATGTTATAATCACTATTTATGTATACAATTTTTCTTTCTCCGTTCACTGTATGTATACCACTAATGTTATATTCATCTACAACACGATAAGGATTGCGACCATTTGGAAAGTTAAGATGAACCGTACTATTGACCCAGGCAGTGTCTGATGTCACACACGAGATATGAGGAGTAACATCGAATAGTAGATGTTTTACCTTGAAAGATTTCTTAAGTTCTGGTGGAGACATCACTTTATATAACTGTTCATTTCTGAATTGTATTTTTCTAGTTTTCGTAATTTCAATTCCACCCAAATATTTATAAATATTATCGCAGTTGATTTTCTCAATCGGATCACAGTCTGTTAACTTTAATATCTCGGGAGTTTGCCTCCTCTTTGGGATACAGGTTTTCTTCAAAAATAAGAGGAATTGTATAGCTTTATTTGATGACTGTTCAAATAAATGCTCATATTTCTGCAAGGATTCAGTTTATTTCCGTTGCTGTTGTAATGGAGAGTGAATCTTACAAATATCTTCCAGTACTGCGTGTATTTTACAATGCAACTTCTCAGCTTTGATAATCATGTTAATTCGGAGATTTCAGATGTCTGATTGAAAACACTTCAAATCGGAATTGATTTCAGTCTGAATAGCACGATTATATAGCAAAATCTTATTCCGGATGCATAAAAGTCTTTTTGTGTGTTGTTCCTTTTGGGTTTTATATACCGGTATTATGTCCTGTGTTTCGTGTTCTCTGTGCTCTGCACAGTCAGAACAATAAGGAAGTTTGCACACAAAGCACCACATTTCACAGAACATGTTCTCATGTTTCTCACAAGTGTCTAGTTTCAAAACGTTTCCGTTTGCATACCTTATGTATTTCATCAGTACATCGTGGTCTTTGGTGTCATAGTCTTTCAAATGTTTCTCTCTATAAAAAAGGCACAGGTCATCTATGCAAGTTGTGTAGTAGAATTCTGCATACCACTTATACTTGAAGCACGTTCGTATTTTTGAGCATGTTGGAGATGGTTCATTCATCATCCTATGATAATTCAGTCTCAACCCAAACGTAAACATAATTGTCATTCTAAGAATAGAATAAACAATGATTATGAAAACTCAGGGTCAAATGGACATGCTTTGTCATTAAAGATACTTATTATGAAACCCCAATGTAGCCAACAACTAATAGATCCTCTTTTTTCTTCTTATTACCTCTGATAGAGAGAACTCTACTTCAAAGAGAGGAATGGTTTTCATTCTAAGTCAATATTTGCGCATTCAAAAAATTACAAATAAATATATATATTAGACTTATGTATTATCGTATAACGGTATTTTTTACTTGTTGCTAATTTTTACTAATGTTTAAGACTTTTATAAATCCGTAAGATTTAAACGCGTAAAATTTCGCATAATTTATAAAACGGCTCGTGTAAATTTTCAACTTCGTATGTGTAAAAGTATTGCTAATTGTCATTAAGCTCACTCCCTGGAGGCTATGTAATTAGTGTACTGTCAGTTAATTAATCAGTTAGACCAACCTGGTTTACTCTTTTTAAAGTATTTTTCCGAAACGCATGAATTCTGATAATGACTAAATAATTACAGGTCTTCTAATTATACCCATGTTTTTAATCTTTGACACTTTCTTCTGTTCATGTACTTTGAATTAAACTTCGACTTCTTAACACACTGTACATGTATACTTTCACTTCAATTATGATACTTTGAGTTGTCTCTCCTGTTTTTGGTAAATCCAGACGAGCGCCTAAAGTTATGTTTTATAAAACATGGTCAAACGAAGGGTAAATGGTTTGTGTATATAAAGGTAAAATGTTTAATGATAATTATTTTTTATTAACACATTATGAAATTTGTTGCATTGTTTATATTGTTATAATTTAATAAATCTCTCTCTCTCTCTCTCTCTCTCTCTCTCTCTTACATCTGGTTTTCGGACACATCATTTGTTCGTAAACGCATTCAAAGTGCTAACGAATTGTCAATCAGTGATCTGGAATTTTAGATTTGATGATTTTAATTTTTACGGGCATGATCAATTCGTAAAACATTAACGCGTAAAAATTTAAATCACCCTTTTTTGATCACAATTCGTAAAAAATTACAACAGTAAAAATTACCCGTTATACGGTATATTTTGACACCAGAGCCAACTGCTTTTTCGGCAAAAATGAAACTCGTAAATTGTTTTATTGGTTTTCCTTTATGGGAAATGCTCTTAAACATCGAAATGGATAGGAAACATAAACGCCAAGTGTAGGGGATTGCGGAATATTACTACTAAATGAGGAAAGTTCACGATGGAAAACGAACCTCATTCACCTGGAAGATTACAATCATTGACAGTATCTTTAACCTTCTTGCAATTCGATCTTAGCAGATTTATCTCAAACTAAATCAAATTCTTTAAACTACATTTTTGAATACTTTTATCACACAGATTTCTGAAGGAAGCAGTCCTATTTGAGTCATTTGAGAGCCATGAAAGTAAAATTTGTTGAACGAGATTGATAATGTCTAAAATAGCAAAAACTCATTCTTTGATTAAATCATATTTTTTCATTCATAATAAAAAAGGTATTGAACACAAGTTTTGTAAAAGAAAAATTATAACGCACCCTCCATACATGAAAATTACACATTTAGATTTTCAAAGAAATCCAAGTTTCTAATATATTTTACAAAAGTTTACAAATTATGCTAATTTTAAACTTTAATCTTGACATTCATCGTCAATTTGGAGTAGAATTTAGTTCCATTCATTAACCACAGTCGGAATAAATAAGACCTGTATGTTTGTTATCGACAATTTTGAAGATTATAATTTTGAGAATTTTTTGCAGAATAATGTGTAAAAGCGCATATGTGGAAGTGTGTAATTATGACGATTAAGAAATCAGGCACTACACCAGTAAATTAAGGTGAAGTTTGAATATTGTTTTTACTCTAGCTTCTTGTCTTTTAAAACTTAAAGAGTTTCATCTCCTTTCAAAATACACATGTAGAGTGTATTTTTGGAAGCTATTATATCACACAAGCAAGTTGTAAGATAAAAGTAATGACTTTAACTTTTACCCTGATATTTACCCTGAGGCCCACGCAGTAAATATATAAGCGAGGTAGAACCGGATGCCATGGGCAAACGACAGGCTACGCATGCGCGAGAATGCTGGAGAGTTCGAATTTTAAGTAATGAGCCCGTAAATTAATTCGCCCTATTGGAATTAGAATATGTTATTCATTGGCAAATCGCGCTTTAAATTTAAATCCACATATCGCATTTACATATTAATTGGCGGATCCAAATTTCCCTCTTATACATATATTTTTATATACAAACTAAACTTTGATTCTATGGTACAAACTAGACTTTGATTCTATTTTTAAGCATTTTAAAAAGTAGTAAGAACTTACTGTATAGAGATACATGTAACTTAACAATTTGAATGAAAAACGTCATTCAACGACTAGTTTTAGCTTTTAAAAGACAGAACAGGTTTTCACCGCCAGTAAGTTTTTTGCATCAAGGCTCGCAACATATTTTTTTTATTCCAGCAATCCAAATACCGTTTGATAGAGGTCTACAGCAACAGTTTTTACTGTGTATGTGGGGGAAGGATCTGGAAACAAATATGCGTGCTACAGAGCTGTGATACACGTGAACCATTAGATCTCTATTTTTCCCCTGATAGATTTCTTCCGCATAAATCCGGAACAGGTGTTAACCTCATTATGGGTTAGATGTATCAAAATAGCCCGATTTTTTTAAAATGACAAGAGTCAGATAAAATTTGACAATTTTTCTTTGAGACTACAATCAGTCATACGGAGAAGATCATCGAAGAAAATGTTAACAAACCTTCATGAATATTCACTACATCTATAGAAATTTTCTTAATTGAAATTCGGTTAGAAAAACATGCATATGGTCCACGTATTGCAGTCCTATTTTATAGGACAGCAACTTGTTCTAAGATTTATTCCCGGCGACTTACTCACTCGGAGAAAATAAAGTTTCTCGGGTGATCTCACTTTGATTACAAAGTGACCATGGAGACGAGGATATGGGAGATAAAACATGCATACATTGTGTGTAAAATAAATACGATTGGTGGGGAAAAGTACCCATTTTTAAGAAATATTTCAGCACAATCAATGATAAGTTAAACCTAGATCAGCTGCGCGTGACAAAAAAGTCTTGGGTTGGGAATTAGGCGCAAAAAGTCGACATAATTGCATCTTCATGAAGTCATGCTTATTGAGACCCCGAGAGATTTTGTACTTTTTTTTTGCACCACATCACAAAATAAATTATGATAAATGAAATATTTACATTTAAAAACTTATTAAAATTTAATAAAGCAATATAGAAAGAGATTTGAATAGAACGAAAAATATAAATTTCGATTTGGCCACACCCTCGAACAAAATAAAATTACGCTCTATTTGTTCATTTTTTTAATTTTCTTTTTAACATTTTAAATTTTTTTGTTCAAAGGGTGTGGCCACAGCAAAAATTTGAACCAAAGACGAAAAAATGCTTTATTTTGATAAAAAAAAAAAATGGCAAGTGCACGTGTTTAGACGTTTTCTGCGCAGACATGACGTCAAGAAATGAAAATTAAATTTAGGCGTGAACTATTCAAGTTTGATTCCTTAGGATAAGATTTCCTTAAAAAAACTTTTCTTCCCCTCACTTTAATTTTTTTTTTCATTCACACAACATACAGCATTATATACATATTTCAAAAGAAACAGACATGTGTTTTTTATTTTAAGAAAGATAGAAACAATAGAGAGAAAGATAGAGGGGAGAGCAGAGAGAGAGAAGAGAAAGAGAGTGTGTTAAGATTCAAGTTAAGAGAATAGCAGATTCCATCTGTTCCACTGCGTATCAAACTTTTCCTTTTTACCATTCTTATAAGAGATAATTTTCTGTGTTTCATAATAAAATTTCATTTGTGATATTGCATTTTGTAAGTTAATATGTTTCTTCGTGCACCTGGCAGTATAAATATAATATTTTAGCCAAAGTAGAATAACATTTTGAAATTCAGTATTTTCCTCAATAAATCCTAAAATAAAAGATTTCTTAGTAATAACATTTATCATTAAACCAGTTTTTTCTTCAAACAAATGTACAAATTCTTCAAGAAAAAATTGTGTATTATCACATTCCCATAAAAGGTGTTCTATTGTTTCATCCTTAGTATGACAAAAACTGCATAATTTACAGTCATTTTTTTTTTTATTTTGAATAAAAATGAATTTGTTGCTAGGATTTTGTTTAAAATCCTGTATTGGAACCATTGTAGTTTACAGTCTTTTGTTACCCTAAAGGGTATCATGTGAATTTTTTTCCATTCCTGAGTTCCAACTTCTAAAAGCTCACTCCAATAAGTTTTACCTGCTGTGACAGAAGAATTTTGAATAAGGATTTCATAATAGCATTTAGATTTTCTACATTTTGTTACTGTGTAGATATTAGACATAATCATGGGATTTGTGAGCTTTTTTATTGTTTTTTCCTGACCGGAGTTTTTCATCCAATCCTTTATAGCATGATTAATACTACTGAATTCTAAGAAATTATTCTTTATATTTGGATAGGTGTTACAGAACTGCTCATAAGAAAAAAGTGAACCATCTTCATTAATGATATCATTAATTTATCTAATGTTGCTCTCAAACATTTGTTTATTATAAAATGGTTTTCCGCCAATATGCAAATATGGATTGTAAAATAGTGGTGAGTCACCAGCAACATCAAACTTTTTCTCAAGATTTTGTAACATTATCCAGGACTTAAAAACATCTATCCAAAATTTATTTGTTAATGTTTTTAAAAAAGTTGAAGTATATTCAATTCCACAACTTATAAATTTGTTCAAATTAAATTTAGGAATGAGGTTTTCCAACCCTCTATTTGT
>NW_026926750.1:0-28452 GCF_032062105.1 Saccostrea cuccullata | reverse complement strand
TTTCAATTATATATCATTCTCTAATAAGTATTTCGGAAATAAAAGGTTTTTCCCGGGTGAACGTGTCCGGTTTTGACCAATCCCGGGTGTTCAAAAAATGCGTTTATTTTCAATTATCGGGATTTATTACTGCAACAGTTTAATGTTTTAAGTAGTTTAAGTTCAATTCCTAAGATCCAAATGAAATACTTGTAAATATGCTGCCGAAATAAAGTTTAAATCGCCAAAATGAGTAATCCGGGCTCGCTACCCATTTTAGTCACTTGGAAAAGGACAATCGGTGATAATCATTGAAAAACAAAACATTTTGACCTAAAACTTTCAGCAAAGGCCAATCCTAGAATAATAAACTATGTCCGTAAATTTCATGAAGAAAGAATGAGTATTTATTTCTTGATTATCAAAAACCCAGTTTTCGTTATCGAAAATCCCGGCCCGGCCCGGGTTTCGCTACCCATTTTAGTCACACTCAATTAACATGCATTCTGAAATACTTACGATGTCAAACAGCTCTAACAACACGCTCTGTCTTGTTATTCAAAAATGTCGCTTGGTTCTTTGTTCAAATGCTGAAGATTTCAACTTTTGCCTCTGATGACAGTGTTGTTTTGTAACTGTTCAAGAACTGCGCAATTTATCGATCTACCAGAAGGGTAGACAGACTACTCGGCCCAACGACACCTCGGCCCGTGCTGGTTGACACCTCGGCCCTGACGGGTCGGCTCAAAATCATTGACACCTCGGCCCATACCGAAGACTGCTCGGCCCAAGGAATAAAATAAAATTTAGTTTGTTTAAATTAGTTTAATTTTAATTTTTTTTGTTTGTTTGTATTTTCTATGGTAATGTAAATCTATACTAAGTATATATAATCACGATACGTTTACTATAAATATACGATAATTTCAGTATTTCGATCAGTATTTTCTAACAAACCACAGCACAACATTAAATTACAATCCGTTGATTGGGAGGTACATGTAACAGGTCTATTTATTTATTGACTTTGTTGTTTATTACAATGCAACATTATACATTATTAATATTTATTAGCCATTTTTAAAAAATGTTTGGTTGCCCCCTCCCGACTGACTGACTTAAAATGTCTACTGCAGTGCATTAATTGTACAGTTGAATTTACTAATAATCATGCGTAAACCAATAGGTCTACACAGAAGTTTTTGTCCTGGTCCACAAGATTTATTGATTTGTTTATTTTTGATTTAATTATTTTACTGTTTAATTTTAAAAACTCATATTTTTTTCAAATCAATTCAATAAAATATCAACAATGGTTTCTTAAAGGAACTTTTCATTAACATGATTAAGTCTCCCAATTATGGCTTCTCGTAATTAACTCCTCAAAGTCACCACCCCATATGACACGCGCTCGAGACTCGAAAAGGATGCACTGCGTCTTCTTGTTTGTTTAATGATTAGCACCTATAATCAAGTTACTAATGTATTGTCTTTCTTTAATTACCGTCAAATTGCCGTCTTGGAAGATTGCAAATGTATCAAATTAATTTTCTTTTGCATTTCATAGATATATAGCAGCATAAATAATAAATATATTTCATTTAAATGATATATTTTTGATTGGGCCGAGCAGTCTTTTATGTGAGCCGAGGTGTCTTTAAATTTGGGCCGAGCCGTTGGAGCCGAGGTGTCAATGGGCCGAGGTATCGTTGGGCCGAGGTGTCGTTGGGCCGAGCAGTCTGACATTCACCAGAAGTAAGGGGAGTGGTAAATGTAGTCCCCCTCACAGTCCCGGATTTTGGATCTTTTGCGATTTCTTTTTCCCCGGCGCACAAAATTTATTCAAATTCGCATGCACATTTTCTAGATTAAGATAAATCCACTTATACAAAAAAAACCTTAGAAACATGCGTATTACTTACTGAATCAGCGGTATCAATTGCCAAAAAGCGGATGACTAGATTTACCGCTTGCCTAGAAGAAACAATTCGGGTCTCGACAACTCGTACGGTATATACTTCGAATTTTTATGAACAAAATGTAAACAGTGGGTGTGATATCTAGACGTTTTGTAATGCTGGTTAGAAATTATGATATATCGATAATGAAACATCAGAAAATATTAATAACATTATAAGGGCAAAGAAATGAAATAAAAACAAGATCAGCAAAGACAATTCGATGATCGAACAGTATTCAGGATTAAAAGACTTACTTAAATAATAAAGATGAAAAATGCTGATTTATTAATACTGTATCGTTAAAAATCTAGCGGTCACAGCAAAAAGAAAAAAAATACAGTATTTTAATCAATTCCAACTTAAGGGAGGGGGTTCATACTAAAATCATTATTTTGTTTTCAGACTACATTCATTTACATCTTTATATCATTTACATCTTTACATCTTATACAGTCTTTAAAAAAATCATTTTTAATTTGAATAACATAAAGCAAAATCAAACTTAGAGTGTTCCAAGAAACTGCACTCATGTGTCGCCAGTTTTTGGCTTCTGTAGACTGAGATGTTCCTCCTAAATCAATGGCCAACTATTTATATGCTGAAAACAAAACCTAATGACCCCCCCCCCCCAAAAAAAAAAAAATCTAGCATTAATACATAAATGCACACAATAAACCATCCACACTTCGTATTAAACTGAGATAGATGCTGTCATTTGAAGAAATTATGATTTCTTAAACCCCCAAATGAATAATTAAGTTAAAAAATTATTATAATATTAAATAACTAATTGTCATCTTACATGTGTTACGACGTGATTCAAAGTCTCTGGAGCATATTGAATTGTTGTTATTTAAGGTAGGTCCGTACTTTCAGAAATTTCTGTCAAACTGATAATTTTTCAATTTGAATACCTTGAACAAGTCTTAAACTTACTAAAACACCCATAAAAGACATATCTTTGCAGGTTAATTTTCATACAACATGTCTCAGCGCACATACCTCTAAAAACTCAACAGCCAAAATTGAACATAAAGAAGTGAAATATCATATTTCTCTTAGTTATGCACCAAATCACATCAAATTTATGTTAAAACTTATGAAGATCAAAAATATTCATTTGCCAAGAGAATATTTGAAATCTTTAGTGCAAAACATTAACAAATTGGTGTTGAATTTGTCCATGTCTTTCAGAAAAAAATCTCAAAATATCTTTATTTTTTATAATTCTCAAAATCCAAAATGTTTAGATGCCATTTTTTCTTCAAAACTATTAAGAATTATATATATTGTTAACAAAAACAGCTACTTTATGATGGTTGACCAGAGAATTTTAACAAAACAGTCTTTTGAAGACGTATACCCTCATTTTTGGATATCAATTTTTTTCAATTATTCAATGCAAAATTTTTAAAAAGTAAAAATTATATGGATAATATAGGCTTAAAATCAATCAAAATAGATCTCAGGTTAGTTTGCTTGAAAGAAAATAAAAAAGATTTAGGTCCATAAAAGCAATTAAGAATTTTGTGTCTGTGTATATACTAAATGACATGTAGATCTTATGGACAGAGTGCAAAGTGTTAGTTTCCATTAATAATGTATATTAAATGTATTGTATGCACAATGGGACTAAAATAAACAAATATATACTTGCTAAATCATTTTCAATCACCCAAAAAGATTTATATCAACAGAAAAGTAAAAATCAGAATTTTATATTGATGTGTAAAATTAGAACCGGATCCGTAAAAGTGTGGGCCTTCCTTAAAACATATTATATAAATATTGCATTTAGTTGAGTGTAACATTCAAAATTTTCACCCCAGGAAAACCATCAAAATTTCTGAGGGGTGAACATTTTTAAATGTTACACTCATTTACATGGAATGTTTATTATATTAACAGTTACTGAATGTTTTCTACAAATACATATAACAGTGGATCGTTTAAGCATAAATTCTGCGCAGTCGCTTTTTTCTGGAATATCATCCGTCGTCAAACAGTACGTGTTGCCTGTTGCTATGCAGAAGGGCGTGGTTCCATTATTCAGCGGGTAATAGTCTTTTTCTTTTAATCAAATGTTTCTCATGTTTCTCGACGAATCATGTAGATTCAAATAATTTAAATGAAAGTATAATATTTTGAAATATTTTATTTCACTTTAGAGCCTAACGAGAGGGAGTTAAAAACTGATAACTTACACACACACACACACACAAACACAAACACTCACAAACACATACACCCTCACACACTCACACACACACTCACACACACACACACACACCCTCCCTCACACAGACACAAAAGAAAATAAAAATAAATCAATAATGAAAGGGTAACGCGATTTCATTCAAATTTTCATGGTTTATGTTAACATATGAAATTTAAAGATAAATTACAAAAACAAACCTTTTCTCAGAAATCAGCAATATTTCTCATGGCTTTACAATTAAATTGGTAACATGAAAGCTGGTTAACGAGTAATATGGAAGAATTTTATAAGATTTTGTCATAATGTTAAGAATGCGTGCAATATTTTCCATGGAATTATATAGAAATCAAAACAATAAAGTCTCATATCTAAGCACCGAGGAAATCCTACGATTTCTTTATATTTCAGGAATTTATTATGTATGTCATTTCAAATCAAATTCAGTAAAAAGAAAATATACATCGAACCATGCATCAATTTTTGTTTGTGTTAAGTGTACCCTTAAGGTATTCAATGTATAACGACCATATTTTATACCAAATAAATGAAAGATCCGATATATTTAATCATGGAAGCATTTTGAAGATAATATCATATAAAAATGCTCCACCAGAGGAATTTACAAAATTTTGATTATTGGCCAATTAATTAAACCTTGAATTTTACATTGAAGTCTATGGGCAGCGCATGTTTTTATCAAATGTTGTGAAAAGTAATTTGAATTTCAAAAAAATCTCTTGGTGAAAATATGCATAGACATCCTCTTTATTTAGCTATGAAATAAAATAAATTATTTACCGCCGAAATTTTGAGAAATCAAATATTGTCTTCTTTTCATCAAGGGCAGATAACTCTTCAAAAACTTTAAATGTGCAAAATGACTGTCTCCTTCCATGTTATCAGTCTTGTGAATTTGGTTTATTTCACTTTTTTCGTTATTTAGCAATGTATTTTTAACTACCGGTAGTTTAAAATTATTTAAAATTGCTCAGAATCCCTTCATTATACATTGAATACCTTAACTCCAGCATATCATTTAAGGAATATTAACTGGCTGTCGGAAGTTATCGCTCTTTGTTAAAATTCAGAAGACCTCCATGTCTGTGAAGGAACTCAAAAATGGCTGAAGCGAGAAAGCTGAATTTTTCAGTGCTGATAGAGGACATCTGGACATAGATATTTTCCATTAACAGTATTGAAGCTTGATAGAAGGTCGAAATTAAGATATTTTGTTATAGTGTACATCACTGGTGCAAAATGTTTATCTCACCAATCTACAGCAGTTTACGACACACGATTTTATGCCATAGGACTGCCCTCTTATGATATCTTCTGAAAATATCTCGAAAACAAAAAACAATCTCTGAACACTAGATGAACAAAAACTGTTCAAAATCCTAAGAGGTTTAAGAAACAATCGTTAAAAAATTGACTAGGCATTCATATTAGGGACCAAGAAAGACCAAAAGTCTTTAATGGATATAACCCGAAAGTGGGAAATATTTTTATGTGATATTTTGAACAAAAGATGTTCAAAATTATGTTCTGAACAACATGGAACATCATCATTTTTTTTTCACAAAAATCTCAATCAAAATCTCATCTCATCTTATCAAGAATAGGACGGAAGACCCACTCGTTGCTCGCAATGAGATCGTATCTAGTTATTATTAAGGTCTTCCGTCTTCACGGAAGACCTTATAGTGATTCTATTGTTTCTTATTATTATTATTATTATTATTATTATTCTTTTTTTTTTAGACAAAATTTTGTGCAGGCGATTTCTCGTAAACTATTCGATGGATTTCAATGAAAATTTCAGGAATAATAGGTCACTATATGAATTTTATACAAAATTCCATTTGTTGGAAAATTCGCTACCAGTGCCAAGTTATGGGCAATTTCCTGATTTTAAAATGCAATTTTGTCTTCGAGTGTTCTCGAAAACGGCTCAAGATATAAACTGGAGACTTGTTAGAGATGATAAAACATGAGTTATAGATGTGCAATTTTGCCTTCGTTTGCGTCGTCAGTACTTCCGGTCGCTACAGGAAGTGATTTCAAAATGTGCACTTTTTCAACTTTTTTTGTTTTTCAATATTTTTCTTTGATATAATTAATGTGAATGGAGACCCTACTGGAAAGGCCTAATATATAATTTATTTTAGAATTGATCAATCCACACACTAGATATTCGCATTTAAAAATCTGAAGCGTGTCCAAGATGGCGGGCGTCTCCGTAAACTCCGCCATTAAGCAAGTCGCGTTCTAGAAGGTCAGCTGAGCGTTTAGATGAACGAAACTTCTACCCAAAACATTTATGAAATGTAAAGGATTCTTTGGATTGCCACGTCGCAATTACATTGCATTGAGTATAGTTTTAATATGAGGTTTCCTCAAACGTCTATTGAAATTGCTTTTGTTTGCATCTCAAAGTAGAATACAACATGACTACAAGTGGAAATACGACTTCAACCTTTGGTTTTGCACCAGGGAAAACTTATCCTAAACCATGGTTATAAGAAATAGCTTTTCAAGAAACTTGCCTTCTTCATATTCACTATGTTTCTGAATTTACTTGACTTCTGTTTATTTTTCAACGCAGGCTTGTGACATATTAAATGAATAGAAAAGACAAAAATAAGAAAAATTTTTTTTTAAAGATTGTTTATTAAAGGTTATATAAATATTCTTGTAACAAATGCAAGTTATTGAACATAAATAGTATCAGATTCCTAGACCATCGGAGGGCTAGAGATTTTTTTTTCAGTGAAATTTTCCAGTCTTTTCATGAATTTGTAACTCATCTCTACTCTTGGGGTAAACAGGATACAAAATTCGTGGAAAATGTTACCGAATTCACTGCTTTATAATTAGTGTCACTTGGCCGTATACAATATTATATTTGTACAATGTTATAAACATACTTTCTAACGCTCGAAATTCCGGTTATAAGAACATGCATTTTTAATTTTCATTGAAGTTATCACATCCATTCAATAGATCAAACATTTCGAAGGAATAGCGTTAAGAATTACTTGTGACATTTGGCACGAAATAATGTATCGTGACCCGACTTAAGTAGTAGACAAATGGTGACAATTGTGCAGAAATATATAACATTGACATGCCTGTATATGGAGTTGCATGGAATAAAAAGTTGAATGCATATCGAAAAAAGGAAAGAAAACAGTATCATCTGTTCATCACTAATAGAATATCTATACTAAAAGTTACTGTTAAAACTCAAGTAACAAATTCCGATGTGATCATCTTGAGCAAAATTTGGCAAGGTAGCTCTCTTTTTATAATTCTAAACTGAATTTTAAAAAAAATGTAAAGTATGTTGGAATCAAAAAAAGCAATCTCGCGATATTCGAATGTTAAATTTGAAGCGGGTTCCCAAAGTTGTAATGGGTACCGCAATGGATTTTCACGCTGGCGACCCGGGTTCGATCCCCCATGTTTCCGATATTCAAAATCACTCTTCAGTGTGATTTTACGTTTTTTTTTTCTGAATCGGACGGAAGACCTCTCGTTGCTCGCAACGAGTTTCTTTTCTAGTTATTTTTCTTCTTCTTCCTGGGTACTTTTTTGTCCGGGAGTGATCTTGTAAACTACACATCCGACTTGGGTAAAACCTTTTTAGGGTCAGTAGGCATGTTATGTAGATTTGCGGAACGAAGGTCATTTTGCGCGCACGTGCTTGCAAGAGCGTGCACGTGCAACACGTGAAATGACTGATTGAATTGATATGGGCGAAAATTTTTACATTTTTGATGAAATGCTTTGAAACTCATAATATGAGGATATATTAGTACCATAGACAATATGACATGGTGTAAATAGCAAGATCTCACGCGCATGCACGTGCGCTTCGCTCTGATTGGCTGAAAGTAAAGTCTCAATATCTTTCTTGTTTTTTAACGAAATCTTTTGAAATTTTGAACATAGTACGCTTTAGGATATCCTACAACATGATATATAGCATTCATCATGAAAACACGTGCATGCACGTGTGCTTCAATCTGATTGGCTGAAAATTTAAACAGCTATAACTCCCTTGGTTTTCAACCAAACAGAATGGGATTTGGAACATAGATATATATAATGAACTTCTACAAGAAGGTATGGTCACCATGCACATGCATACACGTGGGTGTTCGTGTGCTGCAATCTGATTGGCTGAAACTTTAAACAGCTATAACTCGATCCGTTGGTTTTCAACCAAACAGGATGGGATTTGAAACATATATAATGGACTTCTAGAAGAAGGTATGGTCACCATGCACATGCATACATGTGCGTGTACGTGCGCTGCAATCTGATTGGCTGAAACTTTAAACAGCTATAACTCCCTTGGTTTTCAACCAAATGGGGTGGGATTTAGAACATAGATAGATGTTATGGACTTCAACAAGAAAGTATGGTCGCCATGTTCATGTATGCACGTGCGTGCACGTGAAATGGGTAAAATAAAAAATACACTTGAATGAGCGTTTTTTTATATACTTTTGAATTAAATACTTTCATATTTAGCATATTAAAATATATAGATTGTGTAGACAATATGATATGGTCATTACGCACATGCATTCACATGCGCAATTTGAATGAACATTGTACACTTCTGGGTAAACGTTGTTTAAGTCTCAAATGCATAGAGTTTGTCATTAATTACGCTTACACTATAAAAGGGAGTTGGGGAGCGTTTGGGGAACATCTGTAACGGTCCCCGTTACAATTAGCACTAGTTGTTGATTGTCTTTCACTGTTCGTTGAACATTATAATGGCCAGTTCATCAGAGGTAAGTTATGTTAAATGTTTTAAAACATTCATTTAACCCTTTAACAATTAAACCGACCTAATATAATCTATTTTTTTTAAAATAGACTAGTATAATAAGATAAATGAGTCTAACTGACTTTAACAATTAAACCGACCTAATATAATCTATTTTTTTTTAAAAATAGACTAGTATAATAAGATAAATGAGTCTAACTGACTTTTTGTATTTTTATCGTAGAACTCTGACAAGCTGAGGGAATTCGAAAGTCTCAGGGACCTTGACTACCAGGAATCAGAAATGGTAAGAAATAGCATGGCTTCATATACATGTATTTTCATTAAAACTTGTATGACCTTTAAAATGTATATTTACTGAGAGCCAAAAATCATATACATTTTACATTCAATTTGGTTTTATATAGTGCAAAGCATCCTTGATGGTGTATTGGACAGGGTTTGCAGAAATTTTTCTGGTACCGAGTACAGGTATGTGATATATGAAGACATTAAAATTGTTTTTATTGTTATTAACATGCGTCTTTTAAACACATTACGCCAATGCTAAACTAGAGGTACTGTGAGCAATGAGCTCACTAAATGATACCCCCCGCCTCCCATATGAATATATTGGCAGTATCCATGTTTTGCACTGGAAAATCCAAAATATATGTCAGATCAAAAAGTAAAATAGGAGGTGCACAATGGCAATATGTAATAAAGATTCTGTGAAAGTTTCATTAAATTTCCTTCAGTGGTATGAGAGGAGTTGCGGATAAGAGATGGGTACCCCAAAGCGTAACAGACGGACGGACGGACAGACGGAAGGACGGACGGACGGACGGACGGACAGACGTACAGACGGACGGAAATACCGATTACTATATACCCTCCCGCTTTTCAAGCGGGGGGTATAAATATCGTGTATAGTTCGGGAAATGTATAAGGTTATTTGTTTCTTTATTTTTCTCAGTGTTGGCAAAGAACAGTCAGTTCTACTGCAAACTTCAGACGAAAGGATTAAAGCACAAAGGGATTTGTACCAGGAGCAAAGAATAACAGCAAAGTATAAAAATAATGTTTATATGAAATAATGTTTACATAAGATATACTGGAGTAAATGCAATGTGCTTTACAGGAATAACAAAAGATAAATATGCTGCAGAGGACATCAATTTTTCGCTACAACTTTTTTTTTCGTTTTTTGTCAGCGAGACAAAATTTTCACGAAAGTTTTTTTTTTCTGCACAAATCGTTTGCAGTTGAAAATATATACCAAAGTAAAATCCTCTCTGTTGATATGTGAACATAAAAGTTTTACAATTAGTGGTTTACATTTGTAAGCCTAAAATTCCTTTACCATTGCTTTAATAATTTCTCAAAGGAAATAAAAGCACAATTTACTCCTTAAAATCTTTGAGTTCAGAAGAGCGCAATGGAATTAATTGTAATTTATTATTAATCAACAGATATTCCGCAGAGTTGCTCGGGAAACAGTACGGGACTTAATAATACTTGCAACTAAACACGCTACCGCAAGGTAAACTAGAGGTACTGTGAGCGATGAGCTCACTAAATGATACCCCCCGCCTCCCATATGGTTATAACTGGTGAAAAAGTCCATGTTTTCCTGTGGCCGGGAAACCCAAAATATGTGTCGGATCAAAAAGTAAAATAGGAGGTGCACAATGGCAATATGTAATAAAGATTCTGTGAAAGTTTCATCAAATTTCATTCAGTGGTATGAGAGGAGTTGCGGATAAGAGATGGGTACCCCAAAGCGTAACAGACGGACGGACAGACGGACGGACGGACGGACGTACAGACGGACGGACGGACGGACGGAATTAACGATTACTATATACCCTCCCGCTTTTCAAGCGGGGGGTATAATCATGTTACATTCTCTCTCTTTTGCCATTCTAAGCCAACAATATACCATTCGAACATTTCAAGAGCATATACACCGTATACAACGGGTAACGCGGGGGAGTCGCTAAAAAAGTATGGGGGAGTCGTTTTCAACATATGGGGGAGTCGATTTTCACCGCTTCGGAGTCAAAAGTGATGTGGGTCACGTCTTTTTTCGGTATATGCAAGATGTATTTACAAAAAACAACTAGCCCACGGAAGGTAGCAATAGTTTAGCTTTCTGTTGGTCATTTGTCCGGCAAGCATATACGTCTAGTTTTCTCAAACACTTCGAAACTATTTCATACAGATTTCATATTTACGTTGATCGAGTGGTTAAAACATGCATAGTTTGCACAATCTACGACTTGTAAAGGTATTATAACATATAAAACAGCAAAAGCAAATGTTAATCTTTCAAATGCAACAATTGAAATTTGGCTAGACTTTATAAAAATTAATAATTAAGACATTTTCTCTTCAGACAGTAATGGTTACGTAGGGGGGGAGTTGTTTCTGGAAAAACACAACGCATAGGGGAGTCGCAAAATTGAATTGTACTATTATTTTAAATTTCTTTTCTTTTGCTAAATGCTTCCATACATAACTATTTTGATAACTTCATATTTTAGTAAAATTCAATATGAATAAAGATCAATATAAGCAATATGTACATGTAAAAAACAACATGTATTTATCGTTTCTTATTGTGAAGTACATGAGTATATACCAGTACTTCATATACATTACTACATGTACATTTGATATGGTTTCCTCATATGAGCAGTCGCATATTCCAAAATTTTTAGCATTTTAAATTTAATACCGTTAGGCAGTTAATGTCTGTACGTCCGTCCGTCTGTTTGTTACGCTTTAGGGTACCCATATCTTATCCGCAACTCCTCTTATACCACTGAGTGAAATTTAATGAAACTTTCACAGAAACTTTACTACATATTGCCATTGTACACTGTGGCGGATTTACAGGGGGCACACCCGGCGTGCGCCCCCCCCCCCCCTTAAAATTGTCAAAGTTAGCGTAAATCATAGTTTAGTCTAGAAAATGTAAAAATTGTCTTCTAGGTAGACCTCAATTTTACCCTACGAAATCTGTAGAATCAAGGAGCTTCCGGGGGCTTCGCCTTTGGGTCCCCCCATCCCGCCTACTTTATTCGCCCCCTAACTTCAATTCCTGTATCCGCCCCTGGTGACTTCCTATTTTACTTTTTGATCCGACACATATTTTGGGTTTCCCGGCCACAGCAAAACATGGACTTTGCCATTATGGCATGGGAGGCGGGGGTATCATTTAGTGAACTCATTGTTCACAGTACCTTTAGTTTTCTTGGTTAATTTTTATAGCTCTCATTAAAATTAAAACTTCAGACCCTGCCCTTACCCATAATAACAATCCTGAAATACATTGCACGAAACAGGCACGTATTAAATGTCTTCCAACGTTTTCGTGCAGAATAGTTAAATCATAGTTATATTTGCAAATGTGTTAATAAAATTTGGTTGAGAAACTCTGTTGTAACATGATTCTTCTTCCAACCTTTTTTTTTGTTTTTTTTTTTTGCTTGTCAAAATTTTTCAGATAAGTTGCTTATAATTCTTATTTTTCATACTTATGAAAAGTTGTTATTGTAAGAAAAAATTATAACTAAAAAAAAGTAAAGCCTTTCTACTGTTTTCCTGAGCAGTCAAATAAATCGCTGCTTGACAGTGGAGTGAGATGTTGGACCTGTCGATGAGCTATGGCACCGCTTACTTCACAGTGTCATGAGTGTGGGCGGGGTCAAAGTCATAACTTTACGGAATTGACCAAGTTTAAACTGCAGTGCGCGTGAAAAAAAAATCATCATGACATTAATATCATAATAAACAATATAAAGATTCATTAATTAATTGTTCTGAGACAAAAATGCTTTTTGTCGACCCCTCAAACAAAATTTTTGCTTTCGGCCTAACAAGCTCGGGCAAACAGTTTGGTTGTTCGGTCCGAAAAAAACGCATGTTGCCTTCGAACTCTGTCTATGAATGTATACATGTAGTACTGACAGTGTAAACCCCAGACAAATCCAAATATTCTCATTTAAGATGCATCGTTTGTGCCTGAAGATGTGTTTATATGATAAATGAAAAATAAAAATAAATTATTTATATGTCGACCAAATTGAAAGCATATATTTCCAGTTTAAAAATTTCTAACCCCCCCCCCCCCCCCCCCGAAGAAAAAAGAAGTCAAGGGGCGGGAATGACGCGCCAGAGATTTCCACTTTTCTAATATAAAAAATTTGGTTGATATCATTATGAAGAAATTTTCCATATTATAAATCTGGTTGTTCTTTTTTTTATAGAGAGGCTGTCATTGTTGAAAATGAGGGTTCGTGGCTTTTTTTTGTGATGTGTAAGAAAATTACATACTGAGCTAAAGAAGGGTCTTGTCCCCAAGCACATGTGCTCCGAAGATATATAATCCTATTGTACATGTATTCTTGAACTTAAAAAAACAACACCAGATTAGGTCATGCATTTCACTATATTTTTTTTCTTCATATTTTGCGACTCCCCTATGCGTTGTGTTTTTCCAGAAACAACTCCCCCCTACGTAACCATTACTGTCTGAAGAGAAAATGCCTTAATTATTAATTTTTATAAAGTCTAGCCAAATTTCAATTGTTGCATTTAAAAGATTAACGTTTGCTTTTGCTGTTTTATATGTTATAATACCTTTACAAGTCGTAGATTGTGCAAACTATGCATGTTTTAACCACTCGATCAACGTAAATATGAAATCTTTCGAATAGTTTCGAAGTGTTTGAGAAAACTAGACGTATATGCTAGCCGGAACAAATGACCGAAAGAAAGCTAAACTATTGCTACCTTCCGTGGGCTAGTTGTTTTTTGTAAATACATCTTGCATATACCGAAAAAAGACGTGACCCACATCACTTTTGACTCCGAAGCGGTGAAAATCGACTCCCCCATACGTTGGAAACGATTCCCTCTTACTTTTTAGCGACTCCTCCGCGTTACCCGTTGTATACGGTGATATATGTTTAGATGGAAATATTATATATATTGTTATGATGCATTATTTTCGAAGCATGTTGAAATATTTTGTTTTTGCTTTTAGCCCAGGCAAAGGACAGTCAGCTATTCCCCCATTCAGATTTGCAAATTATGACACACAGAAATTGAAAATACAAAAGGTATCTATTGAACAGAGATATTTATTTCAAATACATAATATATTTCATATTATATTCTGTATACTAGTCCTACCATTTCTGACTATTGTTTTCTCTAATAATGATGTTTTGTTTTTACTTTCTGTAGGTCAAGGTCATGATTGGCTCGGAGATTGTCCACTACTCTCTGACCTTTTCAACCAGACGTGCAACATGTGCTGAAGTAGCGAGCATGGTGACACAGAGGTCTCTTCAAGATCACAGTAAAATAACTCCAAAGGTATAAAAGTTTTTGGTAGGCTGACGTGATTTCTTCTAAAATATAAACCCTTATGTATTGGTAAATATCGAAAATATAAAGTAAATGTAATTTATCTCCTCAAATATTTTTTGTAATTTATAAGGATGCATGCATCTATAAAATATACAGTTGGAATCCATTATCTCGAATTGTGTTATCTCGATCACCAATATCTAGAATATCAGGGATATGCTGAAGTGAGTTAACTGTCTCAGCCATATTTTTTCTTTATATTTTTACCCTCATGATCATTGCTCGGATATTCCGATTAGTTTTATGCAATGGATTTAAAGATAATAAAGTTTGACTATAATAAAGATTACACGTATTCTTTTTTCGTTGACAGCCATTGTACAAAGCTCCAGAGAAAACTGTTCCTGATCCTATGATCCGAGCTTCACCAGACTGTAATATTCCTGGGTATGTATGTCTTTTTTGTTACTGCCTGGCTTGAAAAAAATGATTGAAAAACAATAATATACAATAATTGCTGTTTTTTGAGGTCAACACAATGATTTACTGATATCTTTGGCTAGGACTTAATTAAATGCAAGTTAACAAGTAATGAGCTGTATCATTTTATCAGTGAATCATATAATAAAACAATTATTGCTATTTTTTTTCGGTCAGTACAATGATTTAACCATCTTCGAAGTACAATATTCACCTCGCCGTTCGGGCTCTATGAATATTGTACTCCTCAGATGGCTAAATCATTGTATTGACCTCAAAAAACAGCAATAAGTGTATAGTATTTTTAACAATTGTACAAGGAAAGCCAAACAAAAATATAATTTATGTGATTTTTAAATTTTTTTTATTTATAGCACTGCGACTTTCCCAGAACCAGAATTCAGCAATGAAATGGTACGTATTTGACATATAAACGCTTGTGTAACATAATTCATTTATTGTTTTTAAAAGTTAAACGAAAGCCCCCACAACATTTGTAGTAATGTGAATAAATTTTGACTTATAGGAGAACGATCCGAGCCAAAAGGCTGGAGAAGGCTATTGTGTTGTGGCAAACCACAGAAAAAACAGGTAAACATCCACTCCTTTTCATTTCAATTTCATTTTCAATTTTTTTCCCTTTGAGAATTCCGATTTTAACAAACTTGATCTTGCATGATTTTTACATACATTTGACTTTGTACACCTTTCATTTTTTAGGAAAAGAAAGAGAAGAAGGAGAAAACTGGATTTCTGAGCAGATTACGCCGCTTGTTTAAACGTTGATAACCTATTTTATTATTGCGTGATTGTTCTATTTTATATATCATTTAAGACCCCCGAAGAAAACCTTTTATACTGAATCATAATTATACTATTTCATATGGATTAGAAAATTAACTTTATATGATTATCATTATGAGAACTGAAAGATTTGAATTTCATCAAAATAAATTTTATCTTAATGTTCTTGTGTTTTTGTTTTTATTTTCAAATTGTTTTCCTCATGTATAACATCTTATTAAGTATTGCCTTATGAACATGGAAAGGTAAAATATCAGACGATCACTGATTTACCATTCACTTCTCTTAATAAAATCCTGTACAGTCTGCAGTGGCCAGTACATGCAGTTGTAATTTTCCTATTTGTCTTAAGTATCAAGTACTTTTAGTATCCACTTAGGAACACTTTCAGGTGACATATTTGTTCGGGATTTCCTGTTCTCTATCAATTTATGGCGTGTCGTGTAAGGGTCAATATCAGTTACTAATGATATCAATTGTTCACCACGGTGATGGAAAATAGATTCTACTAGTATTATGAAAGCTAAGTGGTAATGTTAGAATGTGAGTGTGTTACATCACGTGCATATATCAACCGTTATTATAGAAATTGACAAAGAAGTCCCTAGAAGAATATCTGGACATTTTTGTTGAGATGAATTATAAAGATGATGTTATTACCTCATGCGGAGAGAGAGAGAGAGAGAGAGAGAGAGAGAGAGAGAGAGAGAGAGAGAGAGAGAGGCTAATACTTAAGATAAAAACTTTGGCTTGTAAAAATTTATTTTAGATAAATATTTAATATGTGAGAGATATACTGAAAGACACGTTGCATATATAGTACTCTGATGAGGCGGAATTTGATTTTGTGAAAATAAAAAACAAGCACACAATCGTTTTCATCCTTAAACAGTGAAGTACTTCTTCCTGAAATCGGTGACATCACATAATAAACCGTCACATGTCATATGTAAGGAAAACCCTTTAAAACTGTAAAGAGAAAAGCAAAGTATAAATGAAATTCGTACCTATCACAACATATAAGGATGTACTGTTGCTTCGATGCACGAAACGATTCCCAGGAAGTGTGTGAGACAGTAAATTTAACATGATATTGGAAAGGATAACCAACAAACTGTGAATGAAATATAGATATTCCGTGTGGAAAAATTGACACCATTTTATCGTGAGGATTGCCTATGAACATATATAAATGGGAAATGCTACAGACCCTATTCACGAATCGGGGATTCCAACATACGTGTTTTTCGCCTTTGGATTTGTGGGCAATGGGCTAGCTCTTGTTGTTATTTGTTGCAACCGGGAACATCATCAATGGCGATCCTTCTACATTTTCTTCGTAGGTCTAGCAATGTCTGACTTTCTGAATCAGGTGATAGTATTCCCATTCGAAGTCTTACGGTATGGATCTAATTTCAATTACACTATTCCCCCACATCTTTGCAAAGTTGAGTCATTTATCTACTCTTTCACCCAAATTTCCTCAGGCATGATCATTTCCGGTATAGGCACGGACCGATACATTTTTTTAAGTAACCATGGACAACCACACGACACGATGCTGTGGAATCGCCGAAAATATCTTGTTTGTCTGCTGGTGATATGGATTTTTTCGGCCCTTGTGTCATCACTTCATTTGTTTGTAGGGAAAAGCTCGATCTTTTATCCCGGGTCCTGGTGCTTTATTGACGTGATGGACAAGGGTATTGGATCTGTATTTAGTGCCACAGTGTACGCTTTAACAGGGATTGTGGTCCTTGTGTATACTGTGTACATTTATATCTGCGTCATGTGCATGTCGTGTAGAGACCCTGAACAACGCGGTAGACTTCTGGACGCAGACCGTGTAACTGGCTTTTACGACGTTCATGTCAATGTGTTCTTGGCAATTTCAGTGACGCTTTATGTCGTCTGTTGGGGACCATTTTTGGTAAGTGTTGCCAAGAAGACTTGCAAAAGTATGAACTGTTATGATGAACACAATGAAATACATTTTCTTTCATAGAGACTACGTATTGTATAAATTAAAAGAAATGACGTGTTAAACATGTTAAAAATTAAACGTAAGAATTATTTCTTCATAATGCACATCAACTATTCATTAAAACTTAAAAAAAAATCTTTTGTAGATGGACATATTTTTACGAGGGATCAAAGTAATACCTGGTTGTCCAGGTAAACTTGAACTTTGGCTTGTTCGACTGATAGACCTGAAGTCCAATGTGAACCCCTGGCTTTATGTATTACTACGCAAGGAGTATATAAGAAGGATCTTTGTTCGATTTCAGTCATGCCATGAGGGGAATATTCAAACAGCGCCCCCTGATGGAGAAAGCAAGAGGCTCCTACAGGAGAGTCAAATAACTTTCTCAAATCCTTCAAGTCAGTGTTCTAACTATATGCAAAACTGACTGATCTTTACTAACTAT
The DNA here is from genome assembly GCF_032062105.1 of Saccostrea cuccullata. Lineage (NCBI taxonomy): Eukaryota > Metazoa > Mollusca > Bivalvia > Ostreida > Ostreidae > Saccostrea > Saccostrea cuccullata. The sequence goes on along the minus strand of NW_026926750.1, from coordinate 10,416 downwards.
TTTCATTATTTATTATTTTTTAATTTTTTTAAGCAAGATTATTAAGAAATCATCAGATGAGGTATCAGGGTTGAAAATCCCACTGATTCCTCTTATAAAATTGTGCTCAAGCATTATATTATTAGTACTTCCCAGAAAAGCCTAATCTAAATAAAATTATTTGAAATGCAAATTTGGAGAAGGGGGAATCTTTTACAATAATGGACTTTTAAACTTTGCAGTATCATATAAAAGACTGGAACACTATCTCAAGCGAGAGTTACCGCGGGTTACTTCTTTTAGATTTCGATGATGAATCTAGAAATCAGCATTATACATCAATCTATTCATCAAACGAGTTCAAAATTTAGTCAAATAACGAAATAGGAAAAATTTTGTCTCAACAGCTGAACATCAAGTTACTTTTATAATGTACATGTACATACTGTAAAGAATTTATCATAATCACCCAAATAGGCAATAAACCTTACCAATAGTTAATGCAGCATGCCAGCTATAAAAGTTTCCGCGATAGCCAGCAGCATAGCTTAAGAAACGAAAAATCAAAAGAAAATTGAAACAACAAAAACTCGTCTTTTTTGTTGTACTAGCCAAATAACAGGCATTTACTGTTAATGAATAATTATTATAAACCATTTACAACAACATACATATTGGAAAATAAAAGCTTAAGCATAACGCATTCCAAAATACCGGTAAAATCCAAAGATCCAACTCCGAACATTTTTAAACTACTGATTATGAAGCATTTCATTTACTCTTTTTGAAACTAATTTATTTCTTTTAAACCACATGGAAACAAAAAGTTATCATGCATTTGTGATTTTTACATAACAATCCTTTGATTTATTCATGTTTATTCGTATCTTTTCTAGTACTGAGTTGCTCCCCCTTTTTCATGGAAAAACAGTTTTATTGCCCACAAGCATGTTATGATTAAAGCTTTCACAAAAACTATACGGGAGTAAGGAATCATATTTACTCCTGTGCCTTCCTCAGATCCCGTTAGTCTTTGGAAAATACTATCGTTTGTCTTTAGTTGGACAAATGTGTTCTAAGTTTGGATAAAAATCTGAACAAGTTTTTGACCTCTATAGTGTAAACACTTATTAATAGTATTGCATTTGAGAAAATTTCTTGCGTTTTGGAGCTAAGCTTTGAAATGATGCTTATCAATAAATACAAATCAGAAATATCAAACAAGCACGTGTAAGATACATGTCTTTTATCTTCATCTGAACATAGAAGAATTTGTCCAACTCAATATAGCTTCTGCACATTCACAGCTTAAATAAAGACTTGCATGGAATGTAAATCAAATTCAAAAATACTAAAATAGAAAGATCTTTGTTAAAAAGATGTCAAGGACATAAAAAAGATAATTATGTGTATGTAAAAAGCACACCTAACAGAAAATATGCTTAATTCCCAGAGGTTTTCTTGGAATAGTTTATTTAGTCATGTCTTTCGTATTAAGGCTGCTACTCGTGCAAAAGTGGAAGCAAATAAACATGTAATAGAAAGAAGATATAATACTTGCATATAAAACTTGTAATAAATATATTATGTCCTTTGTTTGCTTTTTTGTTTAGTACCAAAAAATTCTTTCAAGAATGTGCATCTTCGAAGTCACATCTAACAGATATATTGATTGATTGTGTACTGTTTAGCGTCCCTCTCCAGAATATTTCACTGATATGGAGACGTCACCATTAATTGCCGGTGAAGGGCTGCAAATTTACGCCTATGCTCGGCACTTACGGCCTTTGAGCAGGGAGGGATCTTTATCGTGCCACACCTGCTGTGACACGGGGCCTCGGTGTATACGGTCTCATCCGAAGGACCGCCCCATTTAGTCGCCTTTTACGACAAGCAAGGGGGCACTGAGGACCTATTCTCACCCGGAACCCCACGGGGCTCTAACAGATACAGGTTAAATGTTTTTGAGCTGTATTTCGTTCATATCAACCAATTACATTTCAAGTAATTATTAATATTACGATGTTTAAGGTGATTTTCAGAAAAAAAAATTGCAACAGGGTCATCATGAAAATTAATTCCTGACGTACAAAATACCAGTAAAATGTATTCAACAAATATAAAGAACAAAAAGAAAGAAGTTGAGGATTTTGGTCTTTGTCATCAACAGGACAGTATATAGGCTATAAAAATTATGACAATACAGAAAGGAATTTATACATAATATGGCTTTCGATTATAGAAAACAAAGAATAATTTGATCGAGATATGAGAGGAGCAAAGAAAGATTGACTAACAGTACCAGAAGCACATCAGTGTCCAACACTTCACTCTGCTTTCACATTTATCAAGACTAGCTTCTCAAGCTTTAAGGGGACATCTGGTGCTTTGTTGACATAACCTAAAAACAAAAGATCATCGTATTAAAGAAGTAGAACACCTATAGTCACGTTAACCTCAACGAGGCTTCTTAAAATCAAACCTAATTTAAAGACTGCATACTGAAACATGTGAAACAAAGGAATCACGTGTTTTCCTTATCAAGAAGTCAAGAGGTATAAGTACTAGTAGTAGCATACATGTGTGTTTTTTCATAGTTTTGATACGTTTTTCTCGGCTTAGTTTTCAAAACAAATATTCGATTCATTCTAGTACGATGATTTTAAGAAAACGTGAACATTTCATTATTGATCAGGATGCTGTATAAGGATGTCAGGAAATATCAGGAAGTTGTTCAAATAACATTCTTTATACTATGTATTTGAAAAAAAAATATGATTAAGACCGTTGTGATAAAGTTTCCTTGTTTTTTATTTTTGAAAAACTAATCATATGCTATACAATTTAAGACTTACTTGAAAGTAGTTCTCTTAGATTGAGCCATACAAAACCCCAGAGGCTTACCTTCCCCCCATAGCTATACTTCACCTGAATGTTTCCAAAGAGAGGGAGCTGACTACCAAAAAATGATGATGGAAAAGCTAAAGTCATCTCCTTTGTTTTACTGTTTAATAAGTTTATAATTGGTCCTTAATTTGGTCTCAAATAATTGGAACTTTAAATGTAAAACAAATGTGACTGACACACTGATGTTTTTTTCGGAGGTTAGAAGGGTATTTGAATGGACGTAACTATCATTAATTGATAAAATATCCTAGATATATCTGAGGACGAATTGAAGGCCACTACAGTGTTTTCTTATTCTAGCTATTATGTACATGGTTTTGTTTTACCTCTTTTTCGTAGGATTAAAATAAATCGATTTATAAATCATTTCATATATTGAGATATCTTATATATGTAATATCATGTCTTTTGTCATAAATTATCAAAAGTTTTACTAAAAAAACTCTTTAATTAGAATAAACTATTATTTTAATTACGCATTTAGTATTTTAATGTTCTTTAAAGTCATTAAATTGTGAGGAGAGTCAATGTCAACCAGTCAAAGGTCAAATACTAGTATCTCTCCTATAGCTGAGCAAAAACACATTATCCGACAATAAACATTGATTGGTCGACATTATGACTATTTACAATAAGGTTGAGCATTGCTTTACAAACACCTGCTACTTTATGATGTTACAAACATTTTATATTAGTCATAAAAGTGTTTATTCAATTGTTTGGAGATTGAAGTTGTGCAGTAAACTCGTCAGGTAGAAAGAAATCACATTGCCCAGAAGATTGTCCTTAGAACGACAGTGTGGTTAATGGTCAAATGTATATTTGGATAAGATAAGTAGTTTTGCGTTTATTTATTATAGAAAGCCCAAATAAAAAAATTCTTGAATTTTAAATTTTTATTAATTTAGATTTCTTTTGATATTAATATTTTAAATGGATGTTTTTTTAAGATATTAATTCAATGCCCGAAGTCAACTCTCTCTTATTCAACCCTTTTTTCTTTACTTCATCTTAAATGTCGAAATCTTAAAATCCCTAGACAGGCGCTAAATGATAAAGGAATGCGCCCTATCAAATATAATCCTTTATTGGTTCAAATAATATATATATCACTGAATGATAGAATAAAGCACCAACTAGGGTCAGAACACTCTATAACACGGTATGAAAATATATGTTACTTGGTTACAAATGATGAAAGAACAGAGGGCGTTTTCTGATGGAAAAATATGCAATAATGAATTTGATTTAACTTTCAAAAATTTGTATGTATCATTTTCAAAGCATGATTTCGAAGCTAAGCTTGCGTAAATAAAAAGCATATTTTTGTCAGTAAGGGTTTCTCGGGCTGTCTTACATATCAAAGAATTGACTCTGAACTGAATGCAGCTACGTGCATTGAATCATTTAACATATATCTTGCGCATTTTTATTTAAATGAAAAAAAAAACTTTTTCGATTAGGATGCCTTCTTTTAGTAACATTATATTTCAGCGTCTTGAATAGAAGCAAAAGGAGGAGTAGAAGTAGAAGTTAACAAGAGGATCATGGGCCACATCGCTCACCTGAGCAATGTGGCTAGGAAAAAATCATAAATTAGTTTATTGTTGAAAAGTTGAAACCAAATAGTGGTCTCAGCCAATCCTTAAAAGGGAAAGGGTATGATTTGAACAAACTTGAATCTACACTAAGGATGCTTGCATATTTCGTTGACTACCTGTGGCTTTATTGCCCTTTACATTTGAACTTACATTATGCCCCACCCTACCCTTAGGGGTCATGACTTGAACAAAATTGAATCTACACTACCTGAGAATGCTTTGTTACAACGCGAAATGTAATAAACCTGGATTATTACATTTCGCGTTATTACATTTTGCGTCGAGATCAACGCAAAATGTAATAACGCAAAATGTAATAACATAATTTTTAGATTATTACATTTTGCGTCGAGATCAACGCAAAATGTAATAACGTGCACTTCCGTTGTTACATTCTGCGTTATTTTTTTTTTTTTGCACTGAAAAGAAAACGCAAAATGTAATAAAACAATATGTAATAAAACAAAATATAATTAATTTTTTTTTGATTGCGTATAACAAAAAAGAACATAAAATTGATTCAGATATATACATGTAACCAACATGGGAAACACGCTGTAAAAATATTTAGAACTAAAACAATGAGACCTACGTTAGGGCTTTGTTACAACGCACTTTGAAAAATTACGCACTTTGAAAAAATTTTTCAAAGTGCGTTAATTTTTGGGACCAGGTTAACGCACTTTGAAAAAATTTTTCAAAGTGCGTTGAATTTGGGACCAAATCAACGCACTTTGAAAAAATTTTTCAAAGTGCGTTAAGACTGTACATCATAATTTTACACCATGTAAACATTTAACGCACTTTGAAAAAATTTTCATGAAACAAAAGGAATTAGACTTATATTTTAGAAATAGACAACAGTATTACCCCCTCGCAACGTATGATGGGATATAGTTATGCGATTATGTGTGTTATAACTTTATGTGTATGTTATTTTTTTTCTGTGTGGAATTGATGTTATTTGTATAGCGATCGATGTCAAATGCTGCCTTGATTTACTGAACATGCTTTTTGGGAAGGAATGCTCCGTTTTGCGGTGCCCTTACTTTGATGTGCTTCTTTCTAAAAACTGATGGATTGAAGAAAACCTAGAAACGGACAACGAAGAAAAGACTGGCTGAATTAAGGTCTATCAGCTCAACTCTTTATCATTCCCACCCAGATGTATCTATTATTATAACTCGTAAACTTAAGTGTCAATGATATTTGAAAAAAGAGCATTCTAAATACAATATAAGCACTGTACACGGAAGTCTGTAGTAAATCGAAATTTTGTTCTTTTAAATCTCAAAGTCTATTTATGTTCATTTTCAGGAAAATCAGAATATTATATTATGTACCTGTCTGCTTTTCGATGTTAATTTGATACCATATCTGATAATCTCTCTGTTAACCTCCAGGTATTTAACTTACATGATATTTTCATAGGAATTGTTCATTTAACATGTATCTAATATCTTTTCTCATGTTTTACGCAAATAAATAAAGCATATATAAATTAATAAAATACAATTATTTAGTTTTAAATAGCTTTAAAATTGGTGAAAAATAAGAATTTATTTTTCGCTTTTTGTCTATATAAACATATCCCCCCCCCCCCCTGTGAAACACAAAAAGCTTTGGCATAAATTTGTAAAATGACAGTCCATATTATCTGTAAAAAGGAATTTTTGTTTCACGGGGGGGGGGGGGTTGTTTTAAAAATATTTTCAGTTTTCCGTTGATTTCTATAGTGGAAAACACAAGTTTTGCCAAAATTATACTAGACTAGATTTATCTCTCTTTGGTATCCCAAATAAGTAAGGTTTTATGAAAATTCATATCAATATGCATAAAAAATTTGAGAATCATTCCAAGATGTTAACTTTTGAGAATTGACTTATAGATAGGCGGAAGAATAATACTATTGTTCGTAGTTCTTTACGACCTTGAATGTTGACCTTTTGACCCCAAATTCAAAAGGGGTCTTCCTAAGGCCACAGGGATTCTGTTATGTTAAATTTCATTGTAAAAGCTCAAAGGGTTGTCGAGATATCGTGTGGAAACGAAAGCGTTACAGAAAGACGGATGGACGGACAGCTAGACGGACAGACGGACAGGTTGACCCAAATTAATACCCCCACTTTTCAAGCGGGGGACAAAAAGTATCAAATCAGGTTCAAATGATAAATTATCATACTTAAGATTTGTAGGAATATTGACTAAGCCATGCAGAATTTTTTTTTTTCAAAGTGCGTTAATATTGTCCATATTAACGCACTTTGAAAAAAAATTTTTTTTTTCAAAGTGCGTTAACCTTGTCCCAAAAATTAACGCACTTTGAAAAAATTTTTCAAAGTGCGTAATTTTTTCAAAGTGCGTTGCCACAGGGCTTTTACGGACATAAAATCAATAAATTCTCTTGATATGTATGTATACAATGGTTAACAAATTCGACGTGTATGTGAGGGTCAGGTATAGGGTGGGATGTTTACTTTGTATGTTTATTATTGTATTACTGTGGACATGCAGAAACAATGCATTTTATTATTGGATGGAAAGAAAGAAAAGGAGAATTTTGTTTTCGCTTGTCGGCAATGCTTGTGATTTGGTATCATTTGTCAATAAACATCTTCCTGCTATACATTCACACCTGCCAGTACAAATGAATAGGTTTTTTTAAAAGATTCATTGCATTTGTCTATAAAAAACAAAACAAAAGCACACTGGTCAATACCCCCAACAACCCTGCCCACATATGCACGTTTCTAATTGGCAACACCTATAATTTGAAAACATTTATTTAATGATTTTGAATACATGTAGCCAATTAAATCAATATATTATAATTTTTTTAATTAAAAGAAATTACATATATCTATTTTTCTGTTGTCTTATTTTATTTTCATCGGTCACTACACTAATGAAAATTGTACTCAATCTGGCTGACGAAAAAAAGTCTGTTATTACATTTTGCATTTTTGCCTTTTGCTTAATCTCGACGCAAAATGTAACAACGCAATATGTAATAATCCAAAAATTATATTATATTTTGCGTTGATATCGACGCAAAATGTAATAACGCGAAACGTAATAATCCTCAAAAGTGTGTTGTTACTTTTTGCGTTATTACATTCTGCGTTGATTTCGACGCAAAATGTAATAACGCAAAATGTTATAATCCAGGTTTATTACATTTCGCGTTGTTATTACATTTCGCGTTGTAACAATGCTTCCGTATGAATAGGACTAATCATGCCTTTGCTATGCTTCTACATGTTTCTATGTAAAACTTGGATTCCATGTTGTGGCCCTACTCCCATGAGTAATGATTTGAACAAACTTGAATTTACACTACCTGAGGATGCTTCCATAAAAATATGATCATTCATGCCTTTGCTATTCCAGAGAAAATTTTTATAGAATTTTCCTATATATTTCTATGTGAAACTTTGATCGGCCATTGTGGCCCCGCCCTATTCCCATGAGTCATGATTTGAACAAACTTGAATGTCCACTACCTGACGATGCTTCCATAATTTTAAAATATGATCATTCATGCCTTTGCTATTCCAGAGAAGATTTTTAAAGAATTGGGGTTTATATTTCTATGTAAAACTTTGATCGGCCATTGTGGCCCCGCCCTACCCACAGGGGTCATGATATGAATAAACTTGAATCTCAACTACCCAAGGATGCTTCCATAAAAATATGAACATTCATGCCTTTGCTATTCCAGAGAAGATTTTTAAAGAATTTTCCTATATATTTCTATCTGAAACTTTGATCGGCCATTGTGGCCCCGCCCTACCCACAGGGGTCATGATTTGAACAAATTTGAAGCTACACTTCCTGAGGATGCTTCCAAAAAAATATGATCAATTATGGCTTTGTTATTCTTGAGAAGAAGATTTTTAAAGAATTTTCCTATATATTTCTATGTAAAACTTTCATTGGCCATTGAATCTACACTACCTGAGGATGCTTCCCTATAAGTTTCAACTTTCCTGGCACAGTGGTTCTTGAGAAGAAGATTTTTAAAGAATTTTCCTATATATTTCTATGTAAAACTTTGATTGGCCATTGTGGCCCCGCCCTACCCCCGGGGGTCATGATTTGAACAAACTTGAATTTACACTACCTGAGGATGCTTCACTGTAAGTTTCATCTTTCCTTGCACAGTGGTTCTTGAGAAGAAAATTTTTAAAACATCAAATTTTCACTATTTCTAAATTATCTATCCTTGAATAAGGGCGTGGACCTTCATTTGAACAAACTTGTATGCCTCCCTTTACCTAAGGATACTTTGTGGCAAGTTTGGTTGAAATTGGCCCAGTGGTTCTTGAGAAGAAGTCGAAAATGTGAAAAGTTAACGACAACGACAGACAACGGACAAATTTTGATCAGAAAAGCTCACTTGAGCCTTCGCCTCAGGTGAACTAAAAAGCAAGCCATTTCTTTTTCGAAGTAATGTGATTGCTTACAGAATTATTTTAACAAAATTAACAGTGTAGGACAGAAACTGTAATCAAGCTAAAATTAAAGTATATAAACATGGAACCCCCTTTACGTCTAGGAAGTACCTTGGGAGGTACTTATCCGTATACATGTACGTAGTTAGGAAAACTCGGTAATCGAATGTCTAGAATTGTCTTACATTTGGTATGAAACATGTTATAGCCAAAATATATGTACAACCCAACGACACCAAGATATTTAATTGTAAAGCACTTTTAGTTATCAGCACAAATATGATCAAACAGCTTTTACAATGCTATGTCTTGAAAGAAAATCCATTTATTTGATAAATTAACGAATGTGGATGCAAATAATCGTTTCCTTCCTGAATAACTGAATCGCCTCTACAAGACCCGCCAACGGATCACAATGAAGAAGAAAGCACCTGATGAACTTGAAGGTCTTTGATGAAAAAAGAATGAAATTGATTCAACTTGTTTTAAACATAAAACTACTTAAAGGTTTTATAAACAAAAAAACTACTTAAAGAATAAAACCTTTGAGAATCATTAAAAATACTATGTAACCGCTTTCTAAGAAAGAGTTGTTTTTTATTCATAAATTTCCAGTGTATATGAAAATAAAGTTACAAAGTGAACAATAAAGGTTAAGGACATGAGCCTTTTCAACGACAACACAACAGCTAAGCAGATAAATGGATTTCTTTACTCTTTCAAACTTTTATTTTTAATCTTTCAATACATCTACTTAAGTTTACTTCTCATTACATTCGAATCGGCTTTTGTACCTTAAAGTCATTGTAGTTCTCTAAAGTCTCTTGGTCTGTTACCCTTACGCTCTGTAACCCATCAATAGTATTTGTACTTTTGTATTTGATCCCATGGCGTATATTTCACAATACCAACCAAAATGTATTCTGGATTTGTTACTGACTTTTCATATGTTCATGTCAATGAACATTTTCATGATACATCAAGTTACTGTTATTTGTTCCGAACCCCCGAAAATTGTTACCTTTTTGGTTAAATCTGTGCATTTAGACGGTATAAATGTCTTTCCTGGAAATTTGAAGAAAATTGGCATAACTTTCCTGTCTGGCTGTGTAGCCATAATTAATGCCTCTAGCAGTACGGGGCATTATTCATCAATTTCATTGTTCTTCGCTTTATTTTTTAAAATAAAAAACTTATTAGTTTAAACAGGAGTAAGGTAAATCAACGCTGATCTTGCACGACGTCTTACCACAAAATCTGATTGCTTTTAGATGGTTGATTGCATTTTCCTGAAAATAAACGTTCACTTGGTTAATTTTGTTTTTAGAAGCTGGAAACCTAATTGCATAAGCCCAAATATATTTTTCTTTACACGAAAAACTTTCACTTTAAAAGAGGAGTGAGTATCTCCTACCGACTGGTCACACCCGCCTTTATTTGTTATGGTCGGGAAATAACGAAAAAAAAAAACCATG